>NC_044977.1:60189221-60490771 GCF_008728515.1 Papio anubis
GTGTTTTTAGGCAAGGTGAGCAAAACCTAACAATAGAAAAATAACTCCCAATGACTGGCTTTGAAATAGAAATTCAAACTGCATCTCAAGTCTCTGAATCTTAAGTGTCCTTCCCGCATGAGGCCATGAATCAGGCCCTCATTATGGTACCTTGGGTAGTAACTGAATATATGCATATACGACACGGATCTACTCACTTGCAACACATAATGTACCTAGCATTTTATCAAGGAACGAGTTTCTACCATAAATGAAGAAAATTATACTTTATCATTCTTAAATGAAAAGGAGCACACAGACTTCCTAAGGTGACTATTTCTGGTGTTTGCACAATTGCAAGCACCCACATCCATCCATCCGCTTCACGTGTGCCTATCACAGACCAGCACAGATCGCGGCCTGCAAACACCCTTTGTTTTCTACTGCCCTCAGCAGGAATCCCCCTCCTACTCTGGGGTTTCTAGAATTTTCCTTTGAAATGGGATGTCTCTTTCTATGACTACCCTGATAGAAACTGAATGCAATTCAAAAAATGTAACTGTATCACAGATCTAGTTATCAGCAAATCAAAGACAATTTGTATCTCCAGCTCCTTGAATCAGTCTTCAGAGTTCCTTTCCACTCACTCACAACCTCAGAGGAGACCAACAAACAAATAGCGAACAGGCTTGCAAATATGTTTGCTGGGTCCGGTCCTGCATGAGCCTCTGAAAACCCACACCAAGAAAACAGAAAGCTTTAAAGAAAATTGAGCTAAAATAGAAGCTATCTAGCATTTCAGTAGAGCAACTTTAAGTCTTCCTATCTGCTGAGACAACTATCTTTACTAACTGTATTTGTTTTTAGAAACAGAACTAAGCAAAAATTATTTAGCTCCAACAATGTGGTTTCACCTACATTTTATAGAACGAGCTCATCGGAACTCAATAGCAAAGTTCATTTTTTAAAAACACATTCTGACATGACCAACTTATACAACTTCAGTCATTATGGAATAATCTCAGTGATATACATATATATATATATATATATCTCCACTGATTCTGCAATAGCTTCTGTATGTTCTGAGTTGAGTTTGCTCTGTGGTTGCCAGTGTCTAACAGTAAACAGCCCTACTGCATTTATTGGCAATTACTGCTGAAGGTCACACATCAGCACTGAGCCTAAATTCCAGGAAAAAAAGCAGCTCTTATGTAACTGCTGCCTGAACGCTGGCAGGTACCCAACCCAGCAGTTCACAGCAATGTAAAAAAGTAGGACACCTCCACCCTGGGTTGGGCGTCATGAGAACGCCCCCTGAAGGTGAAATTTAATCATTCTGTGTTTCTCCCTTTCCCCCCTCTCTGAATTTTACAATGGCATCTTTTGCCTGCAGAAGCAGCTCAAGGTAGAAGTTGAGGAGTTAACATATGCAGGCTGCAGCCGCCCTGAGTAGCTGGAATGTGAATTTAGCTTTTTTGTTGCAATGCAGGAGGGCAAAGTTGCTAGCTAGCACCAATGGCTCCAGAGATTCCACAGTTCCAAGGAGGCAGTGATTCAATGGGAATCACATCTCAAAAATGTAGAAACAGACACATCCATTGAACTACAGTACACGCTTTCTAAACACACCAATCCTTTCTACAGACACGTCTATGAAAACTAGGCGGACTACTGTTCTGCTCACCACCTCGGGAGTACTTCGCCAGAACTCTGTTTGATTAGCGCAGCGCTTTAAAGCTTAGGAAAGTAATTCACATGATTACCTGTTGGGGCCACTCACCTGTCATCACCTGATCTCCTAAGCTGCTACCTGGCCTCCCTGCTTAGGTAGAAGTCCCCGGATTCCATGAGCTTCTCCTTTCTAAAGTGTCTCATGGTTGAGAGCTGTCATCTTGCACGAACCTATATTATTATCCATTTGCCCCCACAAAACTACAATCTCCAGAATGGCAGACACTGTGCCCATTTGGGGCACCACTGAATCCAAATCCCCTGGACGTAACAGGCACTCAAATATTAGTCATATAAACCAATGTCTTTAGCACCAGCTGGTAACTGTTTCAAGCCAAGAATGGCTAGAGGAGAGAACTTTCTAGGGTGATGGAAACATTCTGTATCTTGATTTAGGTGGTGGCCACACTGGTGTACACATGTATAACAATTCGTCCAGCTCTGAGCGGAAGGTACACCAACACAAGGAGTTTCCCTCTCTCCTCCACCCCATCTGTCCCCTGACCCCAGCCCCAAGGGATTAAGAAAAATCAGGGGGTAAGGATGGAGACTCTGCTTCTTTGTTTGCCAAAAAGCAAACAACCCTTCCTTTTCCTGGTTTCAAACAAAATTTTATTCTAGAAGGCAGCGGGGAAGACCCCATACCATGCACTTTTCTTGCAGGAAATCTACACCTCTGTCCTCATTTCACCCTGTTTTCTCAGAGCACTGACAGGGCCTCAGTAGGCATTGTGCTTTTTTTCAAGTCATTAATTGCACATCAAGTGGCCTTTATGATCAAAGCGTGGTGGCCCTTCCTCAATGGGCCGCTGGGCAGGCCCTACACAGCCTTGGGGCTATTCCCCACCACATTTAGACTTTGGAGCATGGGTGTGCAGTTCAGATGTGAGGCCCTGCCCTCATCCTGGGCCAGCATGAACTCTCATTAAGCTTCTGCAGACCTCCAGCTGTGGGCTGCAGGTTTCCAGGAGTACACACCGGCAAACGGCCTGGTGGGGGAGAAACCACGGGAGCTGCGGTAGCTTCCAGAACAGCATCAACGACAAAGGCCAAGGAGGCATCTCTGCTGAGAGGGCCAGATCCACCAGCCTGAGGGGCTGGGGACAGGGCATCAGTGTCCCGGCACTGACGGTTGCCAGGGGAACAACGCAGAGGGGGATCCACAGTTGCTTCTTCAGGGAATTTTCAAAGAATCTGAGTGGCTGCCAGAACATTCCTCTTTTATAAACAGACAGTATTCTATTTCCTAGAGTATAATTATAAACACACCTGCTCCAACTGTGGAATCTTTCCATAAGCGAGCAATAAACTCCCAGCCAGGAGACCCAAGTTCTATCTTGAGCAAGCAAACACATCAACTGATTACTATGGTGCAAAACAGTGTATTAATAACACCACAGACTCTGATTAGGGAAGGTTTTCCTTTCCTGACTTAATTTGTACTTAAGCAAATAGAAACTCTACCTCAATATTTCAGGGGAAAAATTTACATCAGTGAGGCATTTACAACGCTATGTAGAAACGAGAGTCTTAAAGGGTGCCAACACCAAATTCAGCATAGAAGTGATTTTTCTGGCATACAAATAACCCGGAAGAAGGAACACTAAACAGGAAATGGCAAAATTCCCTGCAGTTATAGCAGTTAATTAAGTTGGTGCATTCCCTTTTGTTTTTCTCACCTTCCAGTCTTCCCAGAAGGCATGGCCCTCTCAACTGCTCCTGTCTAATTAAGGAAAAGTCTGTGTTTATGGAATTTACTGTGGCAGAACGGTAAGCACATCGGGAAAGCCAGTCATGTGTTTGTCCTGATTTAGTCACTGTCTAGCTGTGTGAGCTAGGACCAGCCACTGAGCCTCTCTGAGCCCCGTTCCTGAAGTAACTGTGCAAATTCAACATAACTACTCATGCTGCTTTCTGTTTCAAACTTGTAATTCAAACTCTCCTTAGGGATATCTGAACCATTTCTTAGTATTCCTGAAATTACAGTGTATTAATTACAGTAGATACTAGAGTAGACAGCATGTTCTATTTGGTAACTCCATCTCATCTAAAGGCATTTGTTGCTCTGGCAAAAGAAGAAACAGAGATCTGAAGTAGATCAGAGAAGTGACTTTTAAAAGACAAATTATGTTTTAGTCCAGTTTGTTTGATTTGCCAACCAATTAAGCCCTCTCAATTATGTACATGAATTCCTCAAATTAAATTTTTCCGGTAGCATTTACCTAGCATGTATCACAACCTAAAAATATAGCAAAGAATATTGAAAAAATGGACAAAACAGAAAACATTCAAGAGGCCCCCAAATCCCAAACAAAATGACCACTAATCAGCCTCCAGGGTAATTCTGGGTAAGGGAAACTAGCTTGATACATAAGTGCAGAAGCCACTGGATGATATTCAATTTCTGGATCTATACATAGTTTTCCTAGAAGAGAAGCCATGGATACAGTACATTTCTAACCTCGCCGGTGAGCCTACGGATGGAAAGTCTCAACTAGCACATAGGAATTCACATTGCACTTAAAAAAAGTTGTATATGAACTCTCACACTCAATACTGTTCAATACATAGACCAAGAGAGTAATGAGTTTTCCTTTTTCACTACTTTCAGATTATACCAATGCTGTTGTATCTTTTGGCATCAGATGCTTTACTTACAGATAGAGTAAAGTTCTTTAGGTCAATTTCAAAACTGACTTTCAGAGATAGGTTAATGGCCAGCGTCAACCACCAATTCAGTTGAGATTTTAGACAGCGAACAATTAAAATCTTATCACAGTTTAGAAAGTCTTTATCTAGACTTAGATGAGATCTCCAAGGACTAATGGCAAACAAACTCATGGGAAATGCTAACACAGACACGACAGACTCCACTCACTCCCAGAGGGCACACCACACAAAGCCAGATACTCTGACGCTATGAGACTAGAGGAGGGATCACAGGGCTAACTGGGAGGGTGTCACAGAAACACCACCATGAGACATGAAAAACAAAAAACAACAAAATTAGGACCTCAGCATTATCCAATTCATCAATGGAAATTAGCTGGAAAAGAAAAAAGGGGAGAGAGAAAGAAGGAAATGTTAGGAAAGGAAATACAAGCCAGCCAAGTTTACAGACTTTACTCTTATTGCTGCTTTCTCCTTAAAGCCTTGCCAGACGGGTAACCATCCTAAGAGGCTTGGGCACTGAGGACATGGCCAGAGCTCACCGTGACATCTGCTTGGGACCAAAACGGACACGATGCTGCCATACTTTATTCACATGTCAGGCATCAGACCTCACAGGTCACTTAACCACGTGTGCAGACAGCCCTGCACTTGCTTATGGACATGAAAACTTGAACTGAGCTGGGAGCAAGGGCAAATTCCCCAATGTTTTCTCCACAGAGGGTGGGAAAGAGTAGAGTAAAAGACTAGAGTAGAATTAGCCCAGTTTAGAAGAAAATTCTTTCCTTAGCCTCATTTTATGACTCAGTGGGGGGACAGAAGCTCAAACAGTACCAGCTATAACTTCAGCAGCTAATAAGACCAGCATATCCCCAGCCTGGTCCTGTGGATGATTAAAGGAAACTACATTCCCTCTAGGATGATTAGTGCCAACTCAAGTGATTAGTGACATGGGATTTATCAGCATCGTGTCCAAGAAAAACAAAAGCACAAGAGAAGTATCACAGTTATGCTTGTTTAGGGATAGATGGATGATACTCAACTGATTTTTTATTAGGCTTTGTTAACATTGAGTATATTTTGCAAATTTAAATTGCTGTCAGAAACACTAGTAGCTGGAAATGTTAATACTTTACTCACCTGCAGCAAAGACGCTTTGGTAATTAATAGGAGACTGACAATGTAGGAAATGAAAGCCCAGGCATTACCTGAGGTCATATGCTTTCTAGTACTAAAACAGCTCCTACTATTCAGAAGGGAAACAGATTTTAAATACATTCTGAGATATCCTTTTACATTAATTCCTGGCCTCCGAATTTCTTTCCAAAGCTCTTTGAGTAATAACTTAAGTCAACAGCAGTTTAATAATAAAAACCTACAGTAAACAAAATCAGTTATTAATAATACATAAAATAACTATGTTTCCTTCTCAAGCCAGGTCTAGGGGCTTGAAGATTTTCTGAGAGAGTGATTCAGATTAAATTTTAGAGATATTTAGCTGTAGGAGATTATTTTCTTTTCAACACAGACATGGTTTAAATTGTAGATTAAAAGCAGAGATTAGTAGGCATTGCACACAGAGTGTTTGTAAAGTCCTAATATAATTTTAAAGTTTATTAACTTTGAATACCCAGGATAGAAAGACACTATAAGCATCATGCAAAAATATATTGCATCATTATTTTGGTGATAGTTTTAATATTTATTTTGTATTTAACACTCTCTGAGAAGTACATGCATTGGTGGTCCTCTGAATTGTAGAGACATAAGAATTAAAGATGATTTTTTTTATTCCTAAGTGGTCGTGATTAAAATTTCTGGCCATCTTCTTCAGTCAGCCCCTACCTTTCATCATATGTGATAATTTGTTGTTGTTGTTTTGAGATGGAGTCTTGCTCTGTCACCCAGGCTGGAGCGCAATGGTGTAATCTTGGCTCACTACAACCTCCACCTCCTGGGTTCGAGTGATTCTCCTGCCTCAGCCTCCCAAGTAGCTGGGATTATAGGAGTGTGGCACCACGTCAGACTAATTTTTGTATTTTTAGTAGAGATGGGGTTTCTCCATGTTGGCCAGGCTGGTCTCAAACTCCTGACCTCAGGTGATCCACCCGCCTCGGTCTCCCAAAGTGCTGGGATTACAGGCATGAGGCACCGTGCCCGGCCATGATAGTTCTTGAACAGGTACTTCTTGGGGGCACTGGACCCAGACAAGTGAACCAACTACTTGCTACTCACTAGCCTGATTCCTCTGTGTGGGAACTGATCAAAACTACAGATTTTGGAAGACCTTGGGACAATCACACTTTGTAAACTCACTTGTCATCTACTGGAGAGTGTTTTCAACAGTGTGAAAAATCAGCAAGAGCTGAAGACTAGATGTTTAAGTTTTGACACATTTAGTGCTCTCAGGGCTAATGCCCGCTATTGTTTACATAATCGTGTAACATAATGGAAACTTAGAGGTTCAACCTGTAGGTAGACCTCAAAACACTCAAATGGTGTCCATCTGTTCACTGATAATGCAATGGTGAAGAGCTAGGACTCTAGGATCAGACTGTTTGGGTTTGAACGCCAGGTTTCCTTGTTATTAACTACGTAACCCCGGGCAAATTCTGGAGCTCTCTGAGCCTATGTTTTCTCTTCCTTGCGTATAAAATAGTTAATGACAATAGTGGTATCTATCTCTGAGGCTGAACTGAGATAAGGTAGATGTGTTTAGTATAGTGGCTAGCACATGACAAGAGGTCGATCCATGTTATCATTGTTACTTATGACATAATCTAGGAAACGAGTGAATATCCATGACTTTTAAAAAGTGTAGGTCAGTCTTACAGTGATTCTATCATGTTTTAGTCTATTTGGTAATATGGGTGAGAGTTCTTCATGGCTTTTTTCCCCAAGGCAGGGAGATCCATACAGGCACACCAATGTTTTTGAACAGGATAATAAAGAATGATGTCAACTTTCTTTTTCATCTGTGACCTTGACTAAGTACTCAAGTTGAATGAAATAGTAAAGATGGTTAAAGGTACCTACGTCTCATCATCTTTAAGGATTATTGCTTAGAAAAAAGGCAAGAAAACCCGGCCCACACATGGTGGACACCACCTCAGGGCAGGCTGGAGAGGACACTGCACAGGGATTCGGGAAACCCAGACTCTAGTCTTGCTCTCATATAGACTTCACACGTGACCTCAGGCAGTCTCTCAGCTCTGAGCCCCAGCCTCCTCGTATGCACAGGGAGAGTTGGAAGAGGCCATGCCAGGGCCCCTCCAGATCCTATTCTCTGGATGTGAAGGCTCAGGAGGGGGCAGAGAAGCAGAACAATTCTGGACATCACCAAGGAGGTGTCAGTCATGGGACAAGCTCCATAAGAGGCCACTTATCAGCAAACGGGGATGGGAGGAGGGCTACGGCCTCTACACTCACCGTGGTGTTGTCCTCAGCACTCAGGCCAAAGAACACCTCATTTATTATATTGACTCAAGCAGACTGGTTTGCTTGAGAAAGGTGAGTTCTTTGGCTCCGGGTTATTTCTGCCCTTGAAAAAGTTGGCCTGCCCTGTGCGTCATGCTTCTTTAGTCAAACGGGGCAGCCAGTAAACCATCAAAAAGCATCTTCAAAAAGCCTTAGTGAGACAGACAAAGTGAATACCAGCTACCAGGTCAGAAGACAGAAATACTTTAGTGTCCCTTGTTCTCCTTCTCTCTCTTTTGAAGTTCAATTAATAGGAATGTTTAAGTAGCATTTCCCGGCAGTCAAGCATTGGGCCAGCAGCACTGCAAGTCTTGCAGGTTTAGAGTGGCTAACGTGGGTTTCTAGAGCATCTTCCTTGGTTTCATGGCATTTTCCATGCTGGCCTATAGTTTGTTCATGTTCATGGAGGGGAATGACAGACCTAACCAGACTGGAAAGAAATGCCATCTCTCTCCAAGCCTGTCTGCTTAGGTGTGACTAATTTCTTCACCAGCTGAAAAGGATTTAACTAGACCCCAGGAACCTCTATGAAACTGTGATATAATTTACTCTTTCCAAGTGATCTCCTTTGAGGGTCCTCTCAACCCTATGCCCTTTCTTTCTCCATGAGCTTTATAACATGCATTACGATATTTCTCATGTGGCATCCCCTGGGGCCTGGGATGCTCTCCCTGTTGGCACTAACGGGTAGGGGCAGGGAACAGGGCAGCACACTTTCCATATGGCCTCAAAGACCCTGACATACTTGTCCGCCATGCAATCGAGACTCAGGAAACTCCAGGACAATGCTTCTACTTTCCAGGTTATAAAAAGACAACTGCAGGGAACTGCAGGTATAATCACAACTTGTAACAGTCACTAGAATAGAGGCACCAAAGTTTACTTTAAATACCTTGGTTATAGAAAGAAATAGATATTCCAAATAAGAGAAATTTGTGGTCTCCAGATTTGAAAAATCAGGTTTTAGGCCCATGGATGCAAAAATACTCACTCAGCTTTGGTGGATTTAACCTTTTTTATGGAGAGCAAGTTTCTGTAACTAGATTCATATTTTATAAATGTTTCTGAAAACTAACTTTAAGAGAAATGATGATCTTGTGAAATAAACGGTTATTATTTATCTGTCCGGTAAGTGTATTCTCTGCCATCAGCCTTCCCTCGACCCCCCGCCTTTTTTTTCTTTTCTTGTTTTTAAGAGCAAGACCTACTAGGTGCCTATACAGGTATGAACAGGCCATCCCAGCACTTCTCACCTTACCAGCGGTCTTCACTTCTATGATTTATATTTATAAACTCTTGTCTGGCAGGTTTTCTCTGCAAAATTCCTACTGAGTTACAGAAACCTATGTTCTAATTAGTTTCTAAAAATGTAATGGAGATTTCTAGTCACGGAATTGTTTGTTGCTTATAGATTATGCCCCATGGTATAAACTAAGAAACCACAAAATCTGTTTTCTGTTTTCTTATCCAAGGAGTCTCACTAGTAACATTGCTCTAATATTAATGAGAGAGAGGTTAGAAAGCAACATTCCTGCAGACATTTATACTTGCAACAATCTGGTTGTCACCATCCATTTTGACAAGGCAGGCTGATTTAACTATCAAGGCTTCTTCCTAGAGCTGAAAAAATGACTTACTGGGTATTTTGATAAGTCGGTGATATCAGCATATTCACCTACTCAGAAATTGTTGCTAAGCATAGCTGGCTGACCATTAGTGAACGTTATTACCTTCAAATGAAAATGGGTGAGACTTAAATTCATGCCCATGATTTGTTGCTGGGGGTTGAAAGGAAAGGGAATGGGATTGTTTCTGTCCTGCTCTGCCCAACATTAGAGGTGTAAGGAATGGAGCTGGTATATCCTTGCTCACTGAATATACTAAGAACAATCAGGTCACGGGACTGTCCATTTCCCAATCTCCCTCAGCAGTGGTGACGTGTATGCCTGCCTTAATTGCAGTTAGAAGTGGAGGGCGTTTCTTGGTGCACTGAAAGGATTGTGCAACATCTCATCTGAACGAGGCAAGTAAACCTACAGGTATGCTTAGCTGAAACCTAAAAATCAGAAACGCATACTTTGATACACAAGAGGCATTTGCTTCTCACTGGGAATTTAAATAGATGGAAAATCTTGTTATTATCACTTCTCTGACATTAGATTATGTGGTAAGCAGCCTATGAGAGACGACTAAGTATTTTTGACTTTTAAAAGAGAGAGTCATATGATTTATCTCCCTTTAAGGGCTGGATAACCAGCTTTTTTTTTTTTTTTTTTAAAGTCAGTAATGCCCGAGCTAAGGTGGGCTTTTAAAGGTCCCTCCCTTCAATTTCATAGCAAAACCTGGTTTGACCATGAAAATAAAATGCAATACCTTTTCTCCATAGCCTCTATCTTTGGTCATCATTTCCCTCAGGGTCTGGAGGACCTTAATGCAGAGCTTCTCCTCATTTTCTTCTAGCAGCTGTTTTGTATGCTTTATTAACCTGAATGGGGGGAAAGCCATGGATTACGTCCTTGAAGCTAACTTTAAATTAAAAACACTTCACAAGCAATTTATTTTAACTAGTCCGTTAATGAACAAATATTTATTAAGAGCTCTCAGGTTAAACATACTTCAGGGCATTCCCTGAACTGAGAACAGCCAGTTAGTGACTGTGTCTCAATAGCGACACCTGCTGGTAAGTCACAGCAAACAGGCTCACTGAGCAGGAGTCAGCCACATACAATGGAGAGATTATATGGACAGAAGAACCGAGACAGAGGTCCACTCAGACCTGCTCGTATATAAAGCGTGGCTATTTATCCACTGAGAATTGCCGGTAAAATGGGTCAAATATGCCAACACTGTAAAAAAAGAAACAACTCATGAGGACGATGGTTGAGGCCAATACACACAGTTCCCTTATGCACAAGCTTGTCCTTAGAGGGGTCCAGAAAAGTAAGAAACTCATAGGCAGAGTCCAGCCCCAAGCTAAACAAACAACTAATCTCAGGGTAAAAAAATTTTTTTTTTTTTTTTTTGAGACAGGTTCTTATTCTGTTGCCCACGCTGGAGTGCAGTAGCATGATCTTGGCTCATTGTAGCCTCTGCCTCCTGGGTTCAAGTGATTCCCCTGCCTCAGCCACAGAGTAGCTGGGATTACAGGAGCCCACCACCATGCTTGGCTAATTTTTGTATTTTTAGTCAAGATGGGGTTTCACCATGTTGACCAGGCTGGTCTTGAACTCCTGACCTCAGGTGATCCACCAGCCTCCGCCTCCTAAAGTGCTGGGATTACAGGCACGAGCCACTGTGCCTGGCCTTAAGGCAAAAATCTAATGGAGATTTCTAACCATGGGTCTGCTTGTTGCTTACAGATTATGCATAAGGCATAAACTAAGAAATTAAAAAATTGTTAGGAAAAGATGGTGAGGTCACGATAGGTCTGAGATTTCTGAGGGCTGAGGGGTCATGGCTTTTTTATGTCTCTACCACAGCACACAGTGGGTGCACCGTAATGAACGAATGAATGGGCATGCAGTTAAAATAAGAACTTCTCACCAAAAAACAAAGCAAAACAAAACAAAACAAAAAAGTGTCAGTAAGCAGGATTTAATAGACAAACTTACTTTGGGGAGGTCAGAACAGGACTTTAGCACATGACCTTGCATTCATCAAAGTTAAAAAACAGGACAACGTCTCCTTCTTCGGGAACAAAAGCTTTGTGAGGTCATCAAGGTTCTGGCAAATGAACACCCCAGAGAGAGAGGCCGCTTACTTGCAAATGAAACCGCCACTTTCACATTTCCTTCTGGCATCTGTGTTCTCTGGGAAAAGCAGCTCGGGTCTGTGGAGAACATCCACGAGCACAGATAACTCTGCCTGCACCAGGGGCCTGAGACGGTCCTCCAGCGCGGAGACGATGTCCTAAAACGGAAACACAGCCTCAGTCAATGGCTCAGGCAGACACTGACCACAGGAGGGTGAGGACACTGATTTCTCTAAAACACTGATGCACGGGTAGGCTAGGTTAGAGTAACTTTAGTATCGTCTGGCATCTCAAATTATTAGATATTGCCCAATGGTTACCTGAAACATTAGCCCCTGATGCAGAAAACAAAGTAAAAACAAATCAACTTTCCCACCACCCCTTTTTTCAAGATGGCCTAATGCTACTCAACGTACCATTGCATATAGCTTAAAATATGACGCAAAAAATCAATTTAACAACATGGAAAGATGTCTATGACATGGGCGTAACAAAGGTCAAACAATAATAATCCTATTTTTATAAACATCATCAATAGCTAAAGGATAAACATCAAATATTATTAAAACATTACTACTGGTTTTCTCTGGGTGGTGGGATTACAGGTGATTCTAATTTTCTTCTATACAGAAATACTTGTCAGTGTTGTCTATTTTCAATGAGCATGAATTATTCACATAATAAAAAGTCATACAAACATAAGGACACCAATGAATGAACATGCTGTATCAACATGCTAAATACATGTACCCTGATAGCATGATGGTCTTCAAATGCAAAACACATAGCTGTAGGAAAGGAAAACAGAGAGAAGTTGAAAGAGCAGCAAAACCAACACAACAAACACCATTTGAAGGCAAATGATAGAAAACAGATGAGAAATTATCTTCAAAAGATGCTAAAGTCTGCTCTATGGTTTGGTGACTCGGAACCTGCCTAGAGGTATGTTGGCTAAGACAGGGGCCAAACACAGCACGTCGGATAATACGGGAAGGCCTGGTTAACCAAGGACATTTGCATGGGAAAAGCTGCTTAAATTGGGACCCAGTTGGGATTGAGAAAGAATTAACAAATCTTTTATCCAGAAACTAAAACTAACGATATGGAGATAATTTAATCTTAGATTTAACACAATTTGGGTGATGAATGTAATCACTCAATAAGGTTTAAGATGCATAAAGATACATGAATCAATCAAATAATTTTGAGTGGGGCAATTTTCCCAACAAGACTGTAAGAGAGTACTTTGCAACATCCCTTAGTTCATATTGACTTTCACAGCACAGTCAAAAAAGGGTCATTTTTGGAAAATTCTGAGGATCTTATCAGTTCCCCACCATAGCATCCCTTTTGGAAGCACCCAGTCAATATTCTCTTCAATAGTTAACTGATCTTGACTCTGGCAAATCTTTGTCTACAGTATTTCCATGGGATTAAAGTTGTTCTTATCATGTTCATGTATTTCATAAAATCCTGCATCTTTTGCACAGTTTGAACTTTACATTGCAATTGATTTGCATTGTATTGTCAAATGTATAGCATTCAGCAATCAAGGAGACACCAACAAAGATGGCAAAGCAATGGGAGGGTAAAGATGCTAGCTTTAAGTGAGAGGGATGTCTAGATGGGGATTAATTATAGAAGTGGTCAGTTTGCGAGTGAATTTCTTCTATTACAACTTTTGCTGTACTAGGCAATCTCATAAACCACAAGAACTCAGACAGTAAATAATTGGATAATGCAATCCTTTAAGCCACTGGCCAAGTCCTTAGAACAGTATTGCCCACCTATGTGTTTCATTTAATTTCCCAAGAATATGCATCATAAATCTAAGAGGAGCACAAGAAACCAGCATGTTTGATTGCAGATAGTTTATTTCATTTGAGCAGGTGAGAAAATACTGTGTGCTCATGGAGTTAGGAGTCTACAACATCCCTCCCCCTTTCTAAAAGCATAGTGGGATCAGGAAGCACTCAATCAGGAATCAAGAACTGGTTCTCTTTGTTATTTAAGAACTGGTTGTGTTATGATAAAGGCTGAAATTCTTAACTTGACCCGAGAAGTCCCGCCAGCCTCCCCAGCTTCCTGGCTCCAGCCACACTAACCTTCCTTTGCTCATAAGAGCAGGGCTTCATAGGTCAAGTTAAGATGCATGTTTAAGTGTTTAACACCCATCTAATACTCACTACTCTCCCTTTTAACAAAGGGAGAGCAGATCTCTTGGTAGATGCTAAGAAAAAAAGGGATAATCTAGCTGGAATTGAGTAATATTTTTATTTTCATCTTCTTTTCTGTATAATGGTCCTTATACATGCTGTTTCCCTCCCTTTTATTCTTTAGGTCCTACTGTTCCTTCTCATCTTGGTTCAAACGTTACTTTCCTCAGCAAGGTCTTCCTTGACCCTAATCCCTAACCTCAAACAAAATTAGTTTCCTCATCAGAATCTTTCAAGTGCTCCTCACTTCTCTGCACTTCCCACTTGTCCCTCTCACCATTTTATATTTAAAATTAATGTCTCTTTTTCCTTTCCAATACTTGAAATACTATGAGACAAATAACATCATTTCTGGTTTTGGTGACCATTGTATTCCCAGAGCCTAGCATGGAGCTGATGAATGATTTAATGAATTCATCTGTCTTCAGGTAGGTTGTGTAACCATACAGAGACTCAGGAACTGTTACAGTCAGTAGTAAACAACAGTAATAAGAGTAATAATAATAACAGCAGCCCTCAACTGAGTGCTCACTACATGCTCTATGTATTTTATGTGCACTGTATTTTCCTAAGATGGCTATACCACAATATATCCTGTCTTGCACATTCTTCTTACAATATGACACTGACATCCCTCTCACTGAATGATGGCCTAGATTCCCTCCCCCTGAACTTGAGTGAACCTCTGAGACCACCTTGACCAACAGAGTACAGTAAAACTGACGCTATGTGACTTCTGAAGCTAGGTCATAACAACAATAAAGTTTTCACTTGTCTCTCTCCATACACACTCATCTTGGGACCTAGCTGCCATGGTGTGAGGAAGCCCAAGCTACATGGAGATGTTTCAGTCAACAACTCCAGCTGACGTCCCACCTGACAACTACCAACTGCCAAACATGCGAGTGAGCAAGGTGTCAAGATGAGTCCAACCACAGTCACCATCTGACTACAACCCCATGAAAAACTCTAAGCAAGAAATAGCTCACTGAGCCCTTCTGAGTCAACCTCCAGAAGAGCAAAAGAGAATAAAGTAAGTGTTGTGATTTGCTGCACAAAATACAGGTAACTGGGACATACTATCAACTCTCTTTAATACTCACACCAACCCCATGAGGCAGGTGTCACTGTTTTACAGACTAGGAATCTGAAGGACCGAGAAGTCAAGTAACTTGCCCAAGAATACACCATTTCTAGGGGGCAGAGCCAGGATTTAAATTTAACCCAGGCACTAGCCTGAGACTACACTTTTAAACACTGCTTGCGGGCTCATTCAAAGGATCTGTGATTCTCAAACTGTGGTCTATGTACTACCTATGAGAGCATCATCTGAGGTGCTTGTATAAAAAAGATGTTAACATTAAGTGTTTAACATCTAATACTCTCTACTCTCCCCTTTAATAAAAGAAGAGCAGATGTCTTGGTAGATACTAAGAAAAAAGGTCTATAATCTAGCTGCAAGTAATACTTTTGTTTTTATCTGCCTCATTCTGATGTAAAATTCTTCTCTCAGGCATCACCACCCTTGTTCACCTGCTGATTCAAGAGGCTAAATAATCCCAGAGTGATGGAAAAAATGGAACATTTATGCTCTTATTCTAAACATCCTCTGTGATACTTCAATATTTCCTTCTAATAAGAGCAGAGTCCCAATTTTTCACCAAGAAATCTGCAAATCTAGGAGTAACCTTTAAAAACCATCACTTTTTCAGGAACTTTTCTATTTCTAAGTGACTTCCCACTCCTGGCCCTACATACACAACATTTGACTATTGGTTCACCACGCTGACATCTTCCTACGGCCCAGTTTAGATGCTCTCTGGCTCAAGAACACACTGCTGTGTGTGGCAGTCACCTGAGGCCAGGCTAAGCATCATTTCTCTCAACACCAGGCATTACCTGCAATCTCTCAATGATATTCCGGTAGTCTCTGGAAGCTGCCAGAACAGAGTCCCTGCGTGCGGCATTGCGGGCCGAGAGCCGCCAGTTCATGGCTGTTTTCTGCACAATGTTGTGGGACTTGAGAAAGAGGTTGTTGACTTGGCTGTCCAGGTCCACGGGAATGGCAATAGCCCGGCTCTTGGCTGTACAGGAGAAAGATGAGTCGTGAGCCTACAATTTTTATGGGGGACACCCTACAGATGGACGTAATGCCCTATTCACCATTGGGCAGGTTTTTCACACCCAGAATGGGCCAGCTTGCCTAGTATTGAGCTTAAAGACTGAGGAGCTCAAGTCAACTTTACCATCTTTTAGGTCAGGGTTTCCCAGTGTGAATTCTGGGGGTCAGCAGTTCTGAGGAATGTTAAAACACTCTCAGGTCATAAGGCTAGGGCATGTCAGCGTTAAAGTTCAATGGGTTTCCTCAATGAATGGCTTCTTAGGGTCACTGAGGTGTTTGTGTATTTTAAGAATAATCAAGGCAGGGAACTCGTTTGGCCAATGAATCATTTGCTATTTTTCAGGTTTGTTCAACAATCTACAAAAATGCTGGGTTATCCCAAACATAATCCTAAAGGTAGCATTCACAATGGCATACACTCCTTTTTCTGGATAGGTGCTTCTCTCTTCCTCTTAAAAAAGGAGAACTCCAGTCTAAGCATGAGACAAACATCAGTCAAACCCATGATGGGAGATACTCTATAGGACTTCTGACCAGTACTTGTCAAGACTGTCAAAGTCATAAAAAATAAGGAAAGGCTGAGAAATGGTCACAGACCCGAAGAGACTGGGGAAACATGACAACCAAATGCAAGGTAGTGCCTGGACCAAATCCTGGAACAGAAAAAGGGTGTGACAAGGGACAGCAGTGGGAAAAGTGGTGAAATTTGAATCGAGTGTGGAGTTGAGGTAATAGCACCGTATCAGAGTCAGTTTCCTAGCCTTGACAAAGGTGCCCTGCTAACATAAGATGCTGACAATGGGTGACAAAGAGTGAGGGGTCTGTGGGAATTCTCTGTATTACCCTTGCTACAGTCCCATAAACCTAAAATTATTCCAAAATAAAAGATTTTGAAAAGGAAGATAATTAAGAGTAATAATCTTTTTTTTCCATACGGGAAAATGTCCAAAAAAGAACTATTTCCTGTCTTCAATGCTTCAAAACACTAGAAGCAAAGAAAGTACTCTAGTATCTAATTGTAAAAACAACGCCAACATCCTGAAAGAGGAATCTGAGAAGCAATTACTTAAATCCCATTTAAAACACACACACACACACACACAATTTAGGGGAAAAAAAAAACTATAAGCCAGCCAACAACTTTCTAACAGTCTAATACAGAAAGTGGGAAATTTGGAAAAATACAAATAATAAAAAATTAAAAAGCAAGATGTACAGGGTACACTCATCACAGCTAGAAACTCTGCGCCTTGGATACTCATAAGCCAAACAACTAACACAGTGGACTCTGGGTGTGGTATCAGTCATGAGGAAGCAATCCCCAAAAGACAGAGTGGGGACTCTGGGTAGTGCTGTTTTCATGTCTTACCATTTCATAGACATCAACCCTCCTTGTCTTTTTTCTTATCACCGCCAAGACAAATGGAAAGATTTCCCCTCTCTAATGAGCACTGAGCTGCTAGTCAAGTCAGCCACTTGCTAAAATATTAAACAAAAACTAACCTCTGACAAGGACTTTCTCTCACATTTCCTTTGGCCTCAACAAGCAGATCTTTTTTTTTTTCCCCCCCAACTTTTATCTTAGAATCAGGGGGTACACATGCAGGTTTGTTGCAAAGGTGTATTGCTTAATGCTGATTGAACCCTTCACCCAGATAGAACAGAGTACCCAACAGGTGGTTTTGTTTTTTTGAGACAGAGCCGTGCTCTTGTTGCCCAGGCTGGAGTGCCACTGGTGGTGTGATCTCAGCTCACCACAACCTCTGCCTCCCAGGTTCAAGCAATTCTCCTGCCTCAGCCTCCTGAGTAACTGGGATTACAGGCATGCGCCACCATGCCAGGCTAATTTTGTATTTTTAGTAGAGACGGGGTTTCTCCATGTTGGTCAGGCTGGTCTTGAACTCCCAACCTCAGGTGATCCGCCCGTCTCAGTCTCCCAAAGTGCTGGGATTACAGGTGTAAGCCACCGCGCCCAGCACCCAACAGGTAGTTTTCCAGCCCTTTTCCCCTTTCCCCCTCTAGTATTCCCCCATCTTTACATCCATGTGGACCCAATATTTACCTCCCACTTTTAAGTGAGAATGTGTGGTATTTGGCTTTCTACTTCCACGTTAGTTCACCAAGTACATTCTTTATGATAGATAATCGTGTATGGAAAAAGTATAGGATTATCTGGGAATTCCCTTGCAGGGCCCTGTTTCTAAGATATAACCCAATGAACCTGTCATGTATATATTTTCCAAAACCTAATTTATGACTGCAAAATACTGCCACACCAATAATAAAAAGACATCAACACCCACCATATGAGAGTAAAAGAACTGGGCCAGAGACTACTGAAATTAGGCAACAGGTCCTAATATAGATTATACATATCTCCCAAGGTATATCCAAACTGACTTGATATCTTACCTACACAATTGACACTTGCTGGACAGCCACTAAATAGTACTAAGAACTACACCTGTTTTGCTCTTCTTGTTACCTGCCTGGAGGACTCTCTTCTTAACTTCAGGCAAGAAGCTTACCTCTTTGCACAGCATTAATAGGGGGTGGGGAATGGGTCAAGTCATGGAATCCGATAAAGTCAGGATGAAGGAAAAAGAAATTTTCCCAACTTCCTTTCAAAGGCTGCCTATGAGAGGTGGTACAGGAGGGGAGTCACAGAGGAAATGGAGAATCATTTCTCCTCAAGGGGAAGAAGGGAGCAGTGCACCATTTCTGAGAAAGGGTGTTCCTTAGGATGTGACAGGTGCTTTCCAGGAAAAAGTTTCCACATGGTCAAGTACATTTGCTGGATTAAACAAATTAGTTTCTTGAATGAGGGACTTCCCAGGGCCTTGAATAAGTTGTGTGTATTGTGACTTGCCAAGAATTGCCTAACAACCACGGAAGCTTGTTCTTCGAGGCCTATCTGACTTAGGACTCACTGGCTCTTCCTTTGGGAAATGCTGGCTTGGTAGATAAAAAAAAGAAGCCCAGCAATCAAGAAGACCTTGGTTCCAGGTCTGACTCTGAAACTTCCTGTCTGTGTAACTTTAGAAGAGTTGTAATGAGTGCTCAATAAATGGCAGCCTTACCACTGTCAGACAATTCATTTTCATCATGTATATCCAAACTGACTTGGTATCTTACCTACATCAGACAGCACCCGAATACAGCTCTCCACGGAGGCTTTTTGGCTTGGCATTAACCAGTTGCAGTGGTAAACTCTGAACACTCCTTGCAGCAGTTGCACAAAGACAGGCTGGCGAGTCTGCAAGAAGCCGAAAGAGGCAATGTGAATAACAGACTTTTATTTATAGACTACTGATGATCTGATCAGAGATAGACATTGTCTTGAACCACGAGACCCCAGACCCGAGATAGACATTGTTGTTAATGGACCCTGAGGCAAGTGAGAGAGGAGATGCCTGCATAAGAGCTAAATTCCAGAAGTTACCTAGCCAAGGGAGAGCAATTCAGAAGCATTTTAGGGCAATGCATTAACTTGATGCTATTTTAACTAAGTTTGAGCACAAGGAGGAGCAATGGATCCACAATTCAAAGACTGGTATTCTTATCCAGTTACCAAGCAGCTGCATGACTTTAAGCAAAATTACTTCACCTCTCTGAGCTCCAGTTTCATCCAATGTATAAAATAAGTGGATTGAGGCAAATGGACCCCAAAGTTCCTTCCAGACATTATATCTATTGAGTAGAATCCATATTTTAAATCGGCAAAAACAAACTGATAAGTGAATCTCACCTAGAATGCTACTTCTTTATTTCTGGCAAGGTCTTCAACGACATAAAGAGAATTCAGATGGTTACTCTTTATAAATATTCATTTATTATGATGAGTATTCAGAAGTTACATGAGAAGATTTATTCCTTTCCACAAAGGTATAAATTTGTACTCATTTTAAAGTAAGAGTACTCAAACATCCACTGAATCAATTTGACACTGACTTTCTGAGTACATGAAAAAATTATAGTTTTGGTCTCCATTCAAAGGGTAGCTTTGGACCAGCAAGGCAAAGATAGATAGCCGCGTATGCTGCACTATTCAACTGGTCTTTCATTTGAGAGGAGACAACTTGCATAGCCCCTCTAAAAACAGTGGAAGTTAATATAGTAAAGAAAAAAGTATTGAAAACCCCAAAAGAGATCTCTGAGATGAAAGAAAACAAAGTGTCAGGGGAAAAAGGAAGTCTATTATAAGAAAATAAAATAGATTAATTAAAAATTCAGAACCTCCCTGATAAACATGGTTCAGATAACTTTCATTTATTAAGGGCAAACTATGTGTGAGACATTTCACGTATGATCTCGTTCAGGCCCCAGTGAACAATTTGGTGACTTGGAATTACCTTCCCGTCACACATGAAAAACAAAGACCCAGCAAAAATAAAAGAAATTATCCAAAAGAAAAGAGAAGTGATGGCAAAGCAGGAAGTGAACTGCAAGGGTCTCTCTGATGGCAAACCTCCATGTTCTTTCCATGAAGTTCACCTGGGAGCCAGAATCTCATTGCCTTCTTTCTGTCCTACTCCCTGCAGCCACCTAAGATAGTAAGCTGTGTTCCTAATAGAGGACAGGAGCAGAGGGAGCCTGGCAAACTGGCCGGGGGAACCTAGAATTTAGTCCAAGCTTTGTGGCTGCTCGTTAGCTCTGAAGCTAACTCAAAGGGCCCAATGAGAATGGTCGTTTACCCCAAGCACTTCCTACATGCCAAGCTCTGTGCTAAGCACTTTATACATATCTCATTTAGCCTTCACCATCACCCTGTGAAGTAAGCAGTGGCATTATTACCTGCCCTATTAGCCAGTAAGTGCTGGATTTGGGATGGGAACCCAGTAACCCAGCTCAAAGAAAGAAGTATCCCTAGACTAAAATAACTCCACTGAACGCTATTCCTGGAACACCTGCTCTGCTCCTATTTGACACCTCGGTGTACAAAAGATGATTAAATGGGTAAGAGTAGCTGCCTACTAACTATCCAAATGCAATGGGCAATCAGGTGGGATATGGTTTGACTGTGTCCCTACCCAAATTTCATCTTGAATTGTAGCTCCTACAATTTCCAAATGTTGTGGGAGGGACCTGGTGGGAGGTAACTGAATCATGGGGTGGGTCTTTCCCATGCTGTTCTCGTGATAGTGAATGAGTCTTGCAAGATCTGATGGTTTTATAAAGCGGAGTTTCCCTGCACAAGTTCTCTTCTCTAGTCTGCTGCCATGTGGGACATACCCTTCACCGTCTACCATGACTGTGAGGCCTCCCCAGCCACATGGAACTGTGAGTCCACTAAACCTCTTTCTTTTGTAAATTGCCTAGTCTTGGGTATGTCTTTATCAGCAGTGTGAAAATGGACTAATATAGGTGACATCAGCTCACTCAACCTCTTGGAAGAGCAAAAGGACATGATGGCTCATCATCTGCTTTTTTCCTAAAATCCTCCCCTTTCTTCATTCCTGAGGTCCCACAGACTCCCAAATCGCACCCTGCCTGCATGAAAACTCCTGACCTTCCTCTGCCTCTTTCACATCCCATCATCCATTATTTGTGTCCTCTCCAGGTCCCTTTTCATTTACCACTTCATTTTCCTAGCTAAGGCTTCAACCAGTACATGTTTATCTCTGATCTCTACCGCTCTCCTGAGTCTCATTTATTCATTTGTTCAATAAATTAGCAACTTGTTGCCAGTCACAATGCCAGGTACAAGGGATAGACTAGTATATGAGATGATCATGCACATAAGGCATAACTTTGTCCTCATGTAGCTTATAGTCTAACAGAAATAGCACAGGCTACCATTTATTAAGCACCTACTCTGTGTCAGGCACTGTGCTAGATGTTTTGTAAACGTTATCTCTAGAATTGGAGGGCAGGGAAGGAGAAGACTGAAGGACCAAAATAAAAAAAAAAGCAGAAAAGATTTTAAGGAGATTGTTGATTTTAAAATCAACAATTAACAGAACCATCCAGTATAAGAAAATATCCCCAGGTACTTCTTTAGCCAAGAAATCCCATCAAAGCTACCTTCCACCAAGAGAAATGTATCTTTTATTAATGCTTTGCAGACCAGTTCATTTACAGTTGCTCACCCCCAAATTCACATCTTGCCCAACTGCCAAAGGTGTATCATGAACATTCTGCTTGACGTTGGTATTTATTACCTGCAAAGTCGTACTCTGGTCTGAGAAGGGAGAGCTGAAGAAAGTAGTAACAATACTCATGACGATTTCGGTGACGTACTTCTCCAAAATGGAGTCTGCATGTTTCCTGTCACTAGTGTTGTTACAGGCCTGGAAGACAAGTGGGTATGTTAAGCATGACACCAAAACCTACATCAAACATTAAGAAATCTGCGACTCCCTCCTGTGGGTTACTTTTAACAAATGAAACGTAAAGGCCTGCTGGCCAATATTTCTCCCCTTAAGGAATCACAATAATAAAATATAAATCATGAAAAAAAGAAAAGCAGATCAACTCAGACAACATGAAGCAAAATCACAAACATTAAAATGGGTATGAGACCAACAAGGCCACCACTTGCAACTTCCTACGTGTGTCTGGAAAATCCAAAACCCTGAAGGGCAGTAAGAAGCACAGTCACTACAGGTGTCTTAAATTTCCCGTAAAAGAAAACTGCTCTCCTGAGTAATCCATTCCTCTGGCCTAGACCATAGTTTCCTTATCCAAATAATCAAGACAGTCAAATACGTTACTGAGGTCCTATGGACCTGACCGTCTCCAATCCTTTTTTTTTTTTTTTTATTTTTTTTTGAGACAGAGTCTCACTCTGTCACCCAGGATGGAGTACAGTGGCGTGATCTTGGCTCACTGCAGCCTTCATTTCCCAGGTTCAAGCGATTCTCGTGCCTCAGCCTCCCAAGTAGCTGGGATTAGAGGTGCCCGCCACCATGCTCAGCTAATTTTTGTGGTTTTTTTTAGTAGACATAGGGTTTCACCACGTTGGCCAGGCTAGTCTCGAACTCCTGGACTCAAGGGATCTGCCCACCTAGGCCTCCCAAAGTACTGGGATTACAGGTGTGAGCCACCACGCCTGGCCTAACCATGCTCCAATCCTACAACAATCTTCCATTCAATTAAAATCTTACCAATACACAACATTGTTCAAAATAGCAAGCCATATTTCAGAATAGCTGACTATACATGTTTTGGGGTGAGGAGACACCTTCAGTTTCACCCATACTCTACTTAAGTCTGCCGCCTAGAATAAGATTTGCCATGGAGACGGTTAGCACATTTTTTT
This sequence comes from Papio anubis, assembly GCF_008728515.1. Taxonomy (NCBI): domain Eukaryota; kingdom Metazoa; phylum Chordata; class Mammalia; order Primates; family Cercopithecidae; genus Papio; species Papio anubis. Next base: position 60,212,432 of record NC_044977.1, read on the forward strand.
AAAAATCAAGTTTTATAATTTAAGATATAAAATTGCTTATACTGAAAAGAATGAAGGACATAAAAATCAAGTGTTCTTAAGAGACTCTCACGTTCTGACCTTAAAACTAGACAGTCTGAGAACATATTCAAAGAATGAAATTAATAACTGATTTTACAGCATTTCCAAGTAATTTAATGCAAGGATCGGCAAAATAAGGGCCAGTAATTATCTTTATAAAGTTTTATTGGAACACAGCCAAACCTGCTTGCCATGACTACTTTCACGCTAGAAGGGCAGAACTGAGTAGTCATGAAAGAGATGAATGGCCCACAAAGCTGAACATATTTACTATCTGGTCCTTTACAGAAAATTTCAGAGCACTGGTTTAAAGAAATAAAGGAGGCCTGCCATTCCAAGCCAAAATCCCTAGGCTAATGGGATTAAAAAACTAGGAGGAGTTTGAGATTTTGTAAAAAACATGTCTGTGAAACCAACACCTGACCAAATATTACTAAATAGGGTTCTCATCCAGAAGGAAAATAAGTTCTTACAGGCTCCTTGTCTCATACTAGCAATCATACAGTCAAGCAGAAAATACCACATTCTAGGATTCTATAATGCACCTTAACATCACAATGTTTCTGAAATTGGGATGTATCTGACAATTGTCTTCTAAATAATCTTTTAATCTACCCCACTCCCCCAAATCCACCATCACAAAACTCATATTCAATCTGTGGTATGCTTTGCTATGTGGCAGTCTTGTGGCTTTAGCATGAATATTAAGCTCAATCCAAACCAAATCAAGTATCTTGAAGGCCACTCTTGAGGCTGAGCCAGGAAAGCAATAAATGGAAGGTGAAGAGTTTTGCAGAATCCTCAAGACCAGATTGCAGGAGACAAATGCTCAAGCTCAGGGAAGTGCCCTTCAAGCACAGACATATTACCAAGGAAGATAAATCCTTAGAAATTAAATTTTAATATGCCCAGGTTATCATTCACCAACCAATCCACAGGGGTGACATGAAAACCAGAAATAACCTCTCTTCCCTGAAGCTTGACAAATAACATCCATTCGTGGCTAAGAGCAAAAGGTAGGAAGAATGGCCAGGTGTGGTGGCTCACGCTTGTAATCCCAGCACTTTGGGAGGATGAGGTGGGCAGATCATTTGAGGTCAGGAGTTCGAGACCAGCCTGGCCAACATGGTAAAACCCTGTTTCTACTAAAAACACAAAAATTAGCCAGGCATGGTGGCAGGTGCTTGTAATCCCAGCTACTCGGGAGGCTGAGGCAGGAGAATTGCTTGAGCCCAGGAGGCAGAGGTTGCAGTGAACTGAGATTGTGCCACTGCACTCCATCCTAGGTGACAGAGCAAGACTCCATCTCAAAGGGGAAAAAAAAAAGGAAGAAATGAGACATGAGAAAAGAGTCACAAGTGCCTCTTCATGCCACGAATTAGAGTAGAAATGATGCAGCTGTTTTCTTCATGTGGGCATGAAGATGTTACACACACATACACATACACACACACACACACACCTCTCTCACTCTCCAACTCTGCCTCCTTAGTTCCAAAAGCCTTACCCTGCAGATGTCTACAAGGAAATTCTCAAACAATTTCCACATGTGATTGCTGGTGTAAATCTCCTTCATTTCCACCTCTGTGTCCACATAGCAGTGATTCAGGAAGTTAATGTATGCAATTTTAACCTGCAAGATAGAAAGAAGCTTTTCTGAAAAACCATCTTGGTGTGTATGGAACGTGATTAGCTGCTTCAACTTCACAGCAAGAAGGACAGAACAAAATGGGCATCCCATTCCCCACTGCCAAGTCTTACTTCTATGATTTTCTGACATTTGAAATTCACAATTATAAAATCCAAAACCATAAAGCTTTTGGAAGAGAATATGTTCATGACCTCAAGGGAAAGTATGAGGTAAAACCTCTGACCATAGAAGAGGGACAAGTTTGATTACCTGAAATTAAGAATTTCCATTCATAAAAAGGCACCACTGGAGAGTTAAATGGGCACAAGTTGGGAGAAGATACATGCAAGGCATGTTCCAATGAAGAACGCCCCTAGATCTGTGCTTATAAGACAGACATCCCCAGAGAAAAGGGAGGCAAAAAAACTGGATCAGATATTTCTTAAAGGAATATCAAACATCAAACACACACACACACACACACACACACACACACACACACACACACGGCAAGAGGCTCAACTTCAATTAGGAATCAAGGACATAGACATTAAAATCACTATGGTTAATGAAAACATGTGTCTATACAAAATCCTGTACACAAGTGTGCATAGCAACATTATTCACAATAGTCAAAAAGTGGAAACAATCCAAATCCCCATCAACTGACTGATGGACACACAAAATGTGATATACGTACAGAATAGAAAATTACTCCGCAACATAAAGGAATGAAGTGCTGATACATGCTACGACTTGCGTGAGCCTTGAGAAAAATCATGTAGGTGAAAAAATCCAGTCGTAAAAGACCACATGTTGCAGGATTCCATGAAATGTCTCAAATAGGCAAATCCATATATTCAGAAAGATGAGCAGTTGCCTAGGATTGGGGGGTTGGCAGGAAATGGGAAGTGACTGCTAATGGGCATGGGGTTTCTTTTTGGGATGATGAAAATATTCTGTAACTATATTGTGACGGTGATTGCACAACTCTGTGAATATATTAAAAACCACTCAGTTGCACACTTTAAACAAGTGAATCATATCTGCAAATATCTCCATGAAGCTTCTAAAAATCAAGCTAGTATGCAATACTATTATACAACCATCAAATTGAAAAAAAAAATAATAAAGGATCTGATGATAGCAAATGTTAGCAGGGTTGGGAGGAGGAATGGTAACGGGAGCAACTATGCTGAAAACAACTGGACTGTGTTACATCAAATTGAAGAAATGCACCGCCTATGATCCAGCACTTCCACTTCTGACTATCCACACACCCTGGACAGAAGAGTACACGTGTGGGCCAGGATGTATGCCTGATCCTAACAGCCAAAAGCTGGAAACAACTAAAACGAGCATCGGTAGAAGAACGGAAAATCCTATCATGGTGCCATGATAGAAAGGAATGCTTCAAAGCAAAGGAAATGGACACGGCTACATGTCAGGGTGGATCAACCTTAACAACACAGAGCTGAACTTAAAAAGGCATGGAATGATACACAGAAGAAGTCCAAAACCTCACAAAACTAAACTATATTGTTGAGGGATGTATACAGAAAAGCAACTGCAGGATTACATAAAAGTCAGCTTGTGGTTATCCTCAGGAGACAGCCCTTGGGGGAGGTGAGGACAGGAAAGGGGAATAGGGGAGGTTTTTGCATATTTCTTGACCTGGGTGGCAATCACAAAGCTGTTCTCTTTATAATCGTTCTATTGTTCTTTAGTATACAATTGAGATTTATGTACTTTTTTTGCATTTCTATTGTATTTCAAACAAAAAAGGGTAAAAAACAAACTAATGCTTGTTATAACACTATGCTTCTCTCATCCCTAATGCTAGTTATAACTCTACCTTCTTTATCCGTAACAAGAGAAATGTAAATTAAAACTATGTTGAAATGACCATTTTCACCTGCCAGATACATGAGAATCCAAAGGTTTGATAATATACTGTGGCCAAGACTGTGAAAAAAATGCAATCTCATTGCTTTCTTATTACAGCGATTATTCATTACTATCTCATTATATCATAAATTAGTTAAACACTTACAAAGGGCCATGATGGTACGTCCATACAATGGAATTTTATGCAACTGTAAAAACAATCTGGCATCTCTTTATGAACTGATATGAAAAGAAGTTACAGTGTTAAGGTACAGAATTGTATACCTAAAGTATCATCTTTTGAATTTAAAAAAACGGGGGGGGAGTAAATAAAGTATATATAATGTATGTGTTTATGTGCAAATACACAAGAACATAATAAATTATTTTCTGTACGGTGGGTGGGAAAACAGATTATAAGACTTCATGGTTTACTCCTTTACAGTCTTTGATTTTTGAACTTTTCAAAGAGTATGGTCAGGTACTGAATAACGACATTTTGGTCAATGATGGGTCTCATACACAACAGGGACCCATAAGATTATAATACCCAATTTTTACTGGAGCTTTTCAATGTTTAGATACACAAATACAATTGTGTTATAATTGCCTTCAGTACTGAGACAGTCACATGTTGTGCATGTTTGTAGCCTGGGAGCAAGAGGCCGGACCATAGAGCCGGGGTGTGTAGCAGGCTGTGCCATCTAGGTTTGCGTAAGTGCGCTGTTTGATGTTTGCACAATGAGGAAATCAACTAAGAATGCATTTCTCAAAACATATCCCCACCACTAAGCGACACATGACTGTTACTAGCTTTCCAAAAAAACCTAAAAGCAATATATATATGTCATATATATTTAATGTAATATAAATGTGTACTACAAACTAACATTACACATTGCAAAACATACAATATATACTTTACAATATACTTTATATATCATAAAATATATACTTTATAAATCATAAAATATATACTTTACAATCCATTTCATTATTAATCAATATAATCTATGAGTAGGAAAAAAGGAAGGCTGGAAGGATTAACTTGAAAACTTAGGGATTCATTATTATTATTTTTTAATTGATTCTCTGTAGTTCCTAAATTTTTATAATGGCCATTATTTCTGTAGTAAGGGATTCTGTTTTAAAGAATTAACTTACTAAGTCTTACAATCATATGATCTGGATCTCAACCTACTTTTCGTCACATTTTTGAGAAGTTCATTCAGGTCACATCCCCTTTGCTCAACAGGCTAAATTAGATACACAGAGCTGAAGCTTTTTTCCCCACTCTTCTTAAAGATACAGAAGGAATGACTAACTTCTCCCGTGTTCCTTTCATGTAAAATCAATGCTTGAGAACATGTTTTAGGGAACCGAAATCCCACTACAAAATGAGCTGCAGCTTTCAGAACCGTCAGGGCTCCCCCAGGCCAGCCACCACTATGTCTCCCAGTGAGCCACAACAGCAGGCACCACATAGGGACGAGAAGGGCACAGCCAGGCTGGGCTCGCTCACCTCAGGGATGCAGTCCTCATGGGTCACCACGCGAACGATGTCATCCAGCGGGAGCAGGGAGTTGCACTTGATCTCTGTGTAGACGTTCTTACCCTCCGTGCACACAGCCAGAAGCTCGACCAAGTGGATGTGGTACATGAGAGGGCTGTTCTCATCCATCCGATCCCGCTCTGACCGCATCATCTGGATCAGAGTCTGGAAAGAGGCTCTGTCGTTGTAGAACACGAGGACATCCTCTCCTGAATTGACCAGCTACATAAAGAACAGGGTGGGTTTAGATTACAAGCTTGCAGGGGTGGGGCAGCATGAAAAAATTCTATCCACAGAGCAAGAGAGAGGTTCTGTTAGCATTTATTTTCCCAAATCAGTCTTACCTATTTTGACTTCATTCATTTATATAACTGAACAACTAGAAATCTTCGGCATCATAATTTTAGTCCACAGATACAGAAATACCACACAGGCCCTAAAAAGCTATTAGGGGGAGAGAAAGTCTGCATACCAGCATTAATGTATCAAGTGGAAATAGAGATTGCAAGCTTGCACTTGTATTTCCAAAACTACCAATTAAGCTATGATATTTCTTTTTAAATGTTTCCATCTTATTATCATTATTTTTTTTCGAGATGGAGTTTCACTCTTGTTGCCCAGGCTGGAGTGCAATGGCGTGATCTCGGCTCACTGCAACCTCTGCCTCTCGGGTTGGTTCAAGCAATTCTCCTGCTTCAGCCTCCTGAGTAGCTGGGATTACAGGGATGCACCACCACGTCTGGCTAATTTTGTATTTTCAGTAGAGATGGGGTTTCTCCATGTTGGCTAGGCTGGTCTCGAACTCTCAACCTCACGTGATTCACCCGCCTAGGCCTCCCAAAGTGCTGGGATTATAGGTATGAGCCAGTGTGCCCTGCCTCCATCTTATTTTTATGCTTTACAATGTATCCCCTTTAAAATTCTTTAATCTGCCATCTTATCTCTTCAATCACAAATTACTTTTAATTAAGATATGCCTTCCTCTCCACACTTACTCTTCAAAAAGTTGAGGCATTCTTGTTTATAACTTGTCCCCTAAGATGTGGCTTCTTGCAAATCTATTTAAGAATAAATCAGGTCGGGCGCGGTGGCTCAAGCCTGTAATCCCAGCACTTTGGGAGGCCGCGGCGGGCGGATCACAAGGTCAGGAGATCGAGACCATCCTGGCTAACACGGTGAAACCCCGTCTCTACTAAGAACACAAAAAACTAGCCGGGCGAGGTGGCGGGCGCCTGTAGTCCCAGCTACTCGGGAGGCTGAGGCAGGAGAATGGCGTAAACCCAGGAGGCGGAGCTTGCAGTGAGCCGAGATCGCGCCACTGCACTCCAGCCTGGGCAACAGAGCAAGACTCCGTCTCAAAAAAAAAAAAAAAAAGAATAAATCAATTTCATCAGCAGTACATGAAGTACAAAAAACTGAGAGGGCTGGCACAGAAGTCAAAATAAACACGGTCAATACTTACTAATGACTAACCTTTATGAGCTCTAATTATTAGATGTCAGATATCAAGATAAACTCTTTAGATGAACTTCCTAACCTCACTGTATCTCAGTTTCTTCATCTGTGAAACCGGGACAAATACAATAGCTAACTCACAGTACTATGTATATTAAATAAATTATTATAGACAAATTGCTTAGGATGGTGCCTAGACTATGGCAGGCTTCCAAAAAGTGTTAGGCATTAATGTCATCGTTATCTCATTTATTCCGCATATCAACTCTTTAAAGTGAAATCTGCTGTATCTTCATTTTATAGAAAAGTTCACTGAGGAGTTGAGAGGTCAAGTAACATACCTCATGGCACCCTTCGGTGAAGGGGTTCAGGTGACATTTGTATCCCAGGTTGAGCCGACTCTCTCTTTTTTTTTTTTTTCTAAGAGACAATGCCTCATTCTTTTGCCCAGGCTGGAGTACAGTGGGTGCCATCATAGCTCACTGCAACCTCAAACTCCTGGGCTCAAGGGATCTTCCTCTGTAACTGGGACTACAGGCACATGCCACTACACTCAGCTAATTTTTAAAATTTTTTGTAGAAACAAAGGTCTTACTATGTTGCCCAGGCTGGTCTCGTACTCCTGGTCTCAAGTGATCCTCCTGCCTCAGCCTCCCAAAGAGCTGGGATTACAGGCATGAGCCACCATGCTGGCCCCAACTCTTAATCACACTACCCTCCCTGCCAATGGAACCATATACATAGACAAGATTGTAAATTAAAGTGAATCCGTAATAAACCAAGTAAGACTTTTCCTTGATTGCATAGACCAACTGCTCCTCAAGAAGCATCAGGCAAAATTTTTTCTATCTAATTAATTATGTGAAAAATTTTAAAAAATTCATAATCCACACGAATGGAATGTTCTGGCTCATTGGGTCCTCACTACATTTTATCTCCATTCTCTATAATTCAGTTCCTTATTCCTCTTTCTGTCCCCTGTCAGAAAAATCCAAGCCATCCTTCCTTAGAGCAAACTGGTTGCTATGAAATATCAGATCAGATTCTTGCCTATATCTACAACTTAAGCTCACACAAGGGATGACACACACATATGCACACACAATTACTTTCTGTCCTTCTGTATGGCTCCTGAAGAGGGTGCAAGTTCATACAGATAAGATTAAATAATTGTAAAATTTCTACAGAACACCAGATGGAGGTATATAGAATATATAACAATCACCTCAGCCATAACCATGTCTTGGCATTTTTTAATAAATTTCCCTTCTGCCTTGACAATTGTCTGTAAGAACTTTATATACTGGACGTTCCGACCGTGAGTCTCTATGCAGTGAACGAAGTGCTGAACGACTCTCTCGTTGATCTCACTGCAAAGCTGGAAATTGTTCATGAAGATGTGCTGCATGGTTACTGCCTCCAGGATCTGACACAAGAGTGAGGAAAAGAGCACAGGGACAGGTCAAAAAGCTGATAGAACAGATTAAAAAGTGAGAAAAAGAAGAGTCCACTGAAAACACACACAAGGGAAGCATTTAAACCCATGAAGATAGATTTCTCTCATTCTTGCTTCTGCACTACCTTTTTAGTAAGCTTTTTTCACTGACATACAAATAAACATACAGAAAAATACACAACTCATTAGCATTCAGTTGATAGATTACAAAGGGACCTTGAGCACCCAGATCAAGAAACAAAACAGGTCTCCTTTATGCCTTATCTCACAATTTAACTACTATTTTGACTTGTATAACTAGATTAGTTTTGCCTGTTCTTAAACCTCTTGCACTCTTTTTCACTGATATATAAGTTCCATTGCATGAATATATGACAATATCTTTATTCTATGGTTGAAGGATATTTGGAGTAGGATCCAGTTTTAATAGATAGAAACATTACTAGTATTATAAATACTAGAGTTGCTGTGAACATTCTTACAGATGCCTTCTGGTGTACTTAAATTCATACTTCTGTTGGGTCCAAGAATAGAATTGCTGGGTCACAAAGTATGAGTATGTTTGGCTTTAGAAGATACTGACAGCTTTCAAAAGATGTTAACAACTTACATTCTACATTCCAGCTGTTCCTATCCTCGTCAACACTTAGTATTGTCAGTCTTTTAAATTTTAGTCACAGCTTACTGTGGCTAAACATAACTTAATTTGCATTTCTCTAATGTCTAATCATGTTGAACACTTTGTCACATTTATTGGCCATTTGGATATCCTCTCCAACAGGGTGTCTGTTCCAGTTTTTTGCCTTTACATTCTTATTTATATATTTATTTGAGATAGAGTCTTGCTCTGTCACCCAGGCTGGAGTGCAGTGGTGCAATCTTGGCTCACTGCAACCTCCACCTCCTGAGTTCAAGCTATTTTCCTGCCTCAGCCTCCAAGTAGCTGGAATTACAGGTGCTCACCATCATACCCAGCTAATTTTTGTATTTTTAATAGAGACAAGGTTTCACCATGTTGGCCAGGCTGGTCTCAAACTCCTGACCTCAAGTGATCTGCCTGCCTTGGCCTCCCAAAGTGCTAGGATTATAGGCATGAGCCACCACACCTGGCCTATTTTTAAAAGGTCAACCTTTTCCTTAGTGACTTTTTTGAGTGTGTTATGTATATTCTGGATATGAATTCTTTGTTGAGAACGTGCATTGCAAATGTCTCTTATTCTCTGCCTTGCCTTTGGATGCTCTTAATGGTGTCAGTGGACAAACAGAAGTTCTTAAAAGAAGTCCAATTTATCAATTTTCAAAAATAATTAGTGTTCTTTGCATACCTTGTAAGAAAATTTTGCTTACCACACAGCCATGCATATTACCTTCTAGAAGGTTTATTTTTCGCTTTTTACCCACAGCTATTGAGTTTTACGTTTGGGGTGAGGTGGAGGATTTAATCCTTTTATCTTTTGACTTTTCTTTCTTTTAACATGACACCAAGGGAACACAGGTTGAGTATCTCTTATCCAAAATGCTTGGGAGCACAAGGGTTTCACATTTTGGATTTGGGAATATTTGCATTATAGTCTCCTGGTTGAGCATCCCAAATCCAAACATCTAAAATCTGAAATGCTCCAATGAGTATTTCCTTTGCGCATCACACTGGCACTCAAAAGTTTTGAATTTTGGAGCATTTCAGATTTCAGATTTTCAGATCTGGGATACTCAACCTATATTATCCTACAATTCAGCACTCCTTTTCCTGGAAAGTGTTAGCAGTACTACTGAGTGAGTGTGCGCGTGCACAAAGATGTCCTTTGCAGTACTGTTTACAAAGCTAAAAATCAGACATTGCCTAACTGTCCATTAATATAAGAATGGTTTTTTAAAATTTACAGCCATTCTATGGAATGTCATTTAGCCATCAAAAGAATGAGAAAAATTTATATCTCTCTGATTTGCAAAGGTAGCCATAATGTGTTAAGTGAGAAAAGCAGAACACAAGACAATGTGTAGAGTGCATCATTTTTCTTTACAAAACCTATAATACATTTAATATACTTTCAGAAATATATTTAACAAACTAAGATGTATTATAGATATGTTTGATATGGAGATACTATATATGTATATATAGCCACAGAAAACTTTACGCATGACCTCAGGAAGATGTGGCAGGAGAGAGATTCAGCACCTCTGTATTGCTGAAGTTTGATACGATGAAGGACTTGACTAGGAAAATAAAGATATGTATCTTACTTTATCCATCTCACCTTCCTCCTTTTCCCCTCCCCAACTTCTGCCATTCCATCCCCAAAAGATGAGTATTTATGTCCTCCTGATAAATTATGAAAATGTTCCCCTTTGGAATGAATGTTGCATTATAACAAGCCCCAGAAGCCACAATAGCCAAAGAACAAGCTGTTCCTCCTCCCTCTTCCCTGCCCTCCTCCCTCTACAGATTTGCAGACTGGCCTCAAGTCTTACCCCTGGGTTGAGAAACAGGTTTATGTGTTTATGTAGCAAAGCTTGATTCTGCTGGTTGCCTGCACAGAAATTCTGCAAAAATTCATGAGCCAGCCTCATTATCTCTTGCATCTTGGTATCTTCGGCCTGTGTGGGAGGAGAGAGATGAAAGCACTGATTGCTGGGCCAGGAGACCAGCTTCTCCTATACCCAACACCTCCTGCTAACGTGGGAGTCAGAAGGTGTTTGCTGGGGGCCTGTTGTGGGTAAATATTGAGGGGCTGCACTGCTGACCCTGAAAAGAAGCCAATAACTTGTCTATGCTCACTGATGAAAGTGAAGATCTTATTTGGGTGGGAGGGAGCACTGCAGAGTGAAGGCTAATAGAAGGCATCCACAAGTCCATTATCCAGCAAGGACTGAAACTTCTGAACCCCCTACTTCTAAAGACAGGGACTGGCTGGGCACAGTGGCTCATACCTGTAATCCTACCCCTTTGGATGGATCACTAGAGGGCAGGAGTTTGAGAACAGCCTGGCCAACATAGTGAGACCCCCATCTCTAATAAAAAATAAAAATAATAAAAATTTTAAAAATAAACAAAAACAGGGACTGACAACAGAACAGGGGCTGACTTCCTCACTGATGCTGAGTAGTCATTTTCCCTCTTGGGTTCACCTTTTTAAGTTGTCCAACCTATTAGACATTAACTTTTGCTATCAGCTTACATGGCGAACTGGAAATCTCCTTAGATTATACATTAGAGCAACTGTGCCTGCCATAACTCCTTTATCATCTCAAGTACAATTTTTAACCTCAGACTTAGTTTCCCCATCTGCAAAATGGGGATAATATCCTCCCTGGCATTTCACAGGTTGGATTATCTGATTCATACATTAATAGCATAAACTCAGTATTTGTAGAGTTAAATATTCTATAATAAGCCAATTCTATAAAACCCATGACCATTGTGTCCAATTCTAAACAACCAAACATTTAAGAAAGTAAAAACAGAACAAGAATTTCTAAAATGGAAATCATCCTTCATATTTTTACAGCCCACAATAGTCTTCCTAAGTCTTCACAGCCATCACCTCATTTCAGAGGCAAGAGAGGATAGCAGGTAGGAATGCAGGTCCCCAAACCTGACTACGTTCCTTTTATCCCAGATCTCCAACTTCCTGGCTGTATGACCTGGAGCACATTTCTTAGCCTCTCAGTGTCGCTGTTTACTCATCCATGAAAAGGAGATAACAAAAGTGCACACTTCATATGATTGCTATGAAGATTAAATGAGAAAAGTCACATGAAGTGCTTAGACAGTGATTACTCTGTAAATGTTGGCTACTGGTTCCGGGCTAGACTGAGGTCAGCAAACTTCTTCTTAAAGGGCAAGGCAGCACATACTTTGGGCTTTGTGGGTACAGAGGGAATATCAAGGACATTATATAGGTACCTATGTGACTATTTTAAAATGTAATAACCATTCTTAGCTGACATGCTGTTCAAAACAGGTGGTGGATTAGATTTGGCCCATGCCTGTAGTTTGCTAACCCCTGGTCTAGAAAAATAATTCTGTGATAAAACAGAGCTATGGGAGAAAGGTGAGCTCCCAGCTTTGATAATCAAACCAAAACAGAGGAAAATTTAAAAGGACATTAATAGCAAGTCCCAGGACAACATAATGGGGATTACATTTTTCCCTTATTAACAGGAGGAGTGGTGAACCTTCTAGCTCTAAGAAATCAGAGGGCTTGGGATAGACAGCCACTGCTGGTTGACAGCAGTAACCTTAAACAGTTCCACATGTCTCCAGTCCTCCTGTATAAAAGGAATCTGCTGTGCACAAGCTAAGTGAAGAACCTTTGTGGTGTGAAGTGGATTTTTCCAAGGTAAGCAAGCCCCAAAGACATCAAGTCACAAGAGGTTACCTGTGGAGGATTCCTCCACCATTCTTTGGAAGTCCATGCCCATCCAAAAGTAAATAAAAGTGTGCATGTGCACACACACATATACACACACACACGATATTCTGTCTTTGAGTCACCAATTCCAACCACATCTGGTTACCTGTAGATTAATCCCGCTCTATGAAGGCATGACTCTCATTAGGGAAACTGATGATATTATGAGACAACACTACGGTCAGTAAATGATCCCCTCGCATTCCTTACACAAGAGGAGGTAGATCAGCTTGTTGGTTCTGGTCTAAATGATAGGCAAAGTTTGGATGATATGCACACCTGTATCAACTGCAAATTAGCTATGTTATTATACCTATGACAGGGATTACGCTTGGACTGTATTTGTAGCTATTGAAAGGCCTGACCTGCCCAATTCATATGGTCCCCATGACTGAGGAGGAAGTTCCTTTTGCAAGAAATTTCCTAGGGTGGAAAGCGACAGGCACAGGGAAGGCAGCAGGCCCCAGCTCCACAGTGAAGTGGAGTCAGCTTCACTGTACATAGCTGTGCCATCCATGCAAGTTACTGAACCTCTCCAGCTGCAGCTTTCTCATCGAAAACGGGGCTGAAGATAGCACCACCCATCTCATCCATGTGTCTTGAGGATGGCAAGAGCTAATAATGTGTATAAAGGCCTCCGCATAGCGCCTGGCACCCTGCAAGCACCTAGAAATGAGCCTTCATCAGGTGACTCTTCTCTAGCAAATCAGTCTCTCTAGCAGTTAATAGTCAACTCAAGAGACCCGAGTCTGAGCCCTTTACCTCTAAACACCCCCCAAAGCCTCAGTCTCTTCATCTGTCAAGTGGGCACCACACAAATACCCCAGTGGGTCTTGTAGGCTTCAACAAATGACTTCATAAGCGTCTTGTCAGCCTACATTCACTCAAAGCACTGTCAGCCTGCTCCTGCCTCTGTAAATCAAATACATATCAATGACAAATACTTATGTGAAAAATTAGAGGCAAAGTACAACTTCCAACAACAGAAAAGACCTACATCAAAGCATCACCTGATAAATCCAAATACTTAAGCAGATGTCAGCATCTTAGTGAGGACCTCAAAAGTGGGCACATCCCCTGTTCCCACATGCACTTAATAGCTGGTGTTACTTAAATTGCTTGAGTCACATTGCAAATGAAATTGAAACACACCAACCCGTGGGTAGACAGAGGTCTAAGCTCTGACACAGACCAAGATGTCTCTATCCAATGCGGCTTGGGAGTATGGAGAATAAATGGACTCTCTTTCTTTACAGAATCTTAAAACTGGGGATGAGGATTATTCACGGGTGACTGTACTTTATTTTTCAGATGCTCTGTTTCATATCAATATCTGAAATTGCTTTGTAGTCACAATAGTCACACTGGCTGCATTTCTTCACCAACAATATCCAGATGTGAAGGGTTTGGGGAAACCCAGGAATCCGCCCCATCCTGGGAGCAGCTGCTGAGCATGAGGCCCCACTCACCTTCTCATAGGGAATCTGCAGCAGCTCCAGCACCACGGCGTGTGCACCCATGTTCCGGAGCAGACGCTGCTGCTGCTTCCTGCTCTTTCTCACCGAGGCACTCTCCTGAACACAGAGTTTGCTGAGCCGAATCAAAATCTAGTAGAAAGAAAGAAATCAGTCTCAGAAAACTAGGAACTACAGCTGGAAAACAGATTGCAGGGGGTGGTGGTGGGCAGGTAGGCAAAGGGAATAATGCATTAAAAACCTACAACGAAATTCCTTCAGTATGTGGCATTTCTGTTAATTCCATCAAGCCAAATCCATAAGGCTAAGGGCACGTCTTCCAGAATAAGCAGGGGATAATGGCTTCAACAACAAGTGGGACAGTTTCAGAGATATCACTTAAAATGGAATGACCTGGCATCATTGCTGAGACCCTGGGAAGAGTTTGCTCTGGGGTAAAACACACAAAGCTCCCAGCCTCCCAACTTTGAACCAGCTTAAGCAAAGGTTTCTAAAGAACTACAGCTCTCAGTGGGGATGCTGTGTGCCAGGCACTTAGATGACCCCTGACAGTTTTCTCAATTAGTCCTTCCTTCAATTGTAAAGCTTCAGAAATATGTGGTGCCTATAAAAGGTACCTATAAACAGTGAGGAAGCTGAGGACACAAATAAGAAGAAGAACAGCTGGGTGTGGAGCCCAGATCTGATGCCGAAATCCATGAGCTTAACCTCTGAGCTCTACTTTCTCCCTGTTAAACCACACGAAGAAAAAAGCTCAAATGTGTGTACCTTCAACTTGACTATCACAAATGAAAGCTCCTTAGAGAATTCATAAAGAAGGGAAATACAGTGGTGGGGAAGGAGCTTACCTCTTTGACCACTCTGTAGTTGTAGCTGCTGGTGCTTTCATGCTTTTGTGACTTGTTATTTCCCTCCTAGGAACCAAAGTGAACACAAGTGTGATCTGTACGACTCATGGGCTACTGTCAGTTTGTTACAGCTAGCATCAACCTTTATGAAAGAAAGGGAGTTCTGCACTGTTTTCCAAGAGTCATGCTGGGTTTATGCCCCACTCATCTACCTACTTGCTATGGGTTTCCTTGGGAGGGGATAGTGGGCTGGGCCACGGCTAGAGAACAGGTCAATTCCCAAGTGGGTCTGTAAGGGAAACCTGGTGCTAATTCACTCAACGTCGAAGTCTCTTCTACACAGTCTGAGGCTGCACGGGAGACATAGCTAAACTCTGATTCATAGCTTATTTCCTAGGCCAACAGCTGTGATCTTAGAGACTTAACAAGCAGATCTCTTGAAAATAAATCCCATTCTATCACATTTATACCTAAAACCAGAGGAGGATGCTTACTAGTTTTGAGAAGCCCATCCACCTACTTTGGCAGCCTAACCTGTGTTTCACTCACCTCCGTTTTCTTATGTCCATTTTCGCCAGATGCACCATCCATGGTTTCATCGGGGCCCTGCCCTTTGTACACCCAAAGCTCTGACTTTTCCACGATGGACCTCAGTTGATCCAAGTCTTGTTTGATCTGTTTGTAGTTGTCCACATCTTGGCTGGTAACCAGCAGTTGAACCTTAATGAACGGAATCCATTAGGTGCACACAACAGCTTCTTGGACAGACAACACACACGTGGGTGACCTGAGCTACCTGTTTGAAGGCCTGGAGCACCTCCTGCCTCTGGCTGAAGTGTCGGAAGAGGAGCTGCAGGGCCCCTGACACCAGGGGTGGATAGTCATGCATCGTCAGGTGGAGCAAGACACGGAGAAAGGTTCTGCCGCCGTGATCGTCCAAGTCCAGTGGGGTGTTCTCCTCGCTAAAGGAGCACAAGGAGGGGGAAAGACCAGATGAATCACAAATGCCTCCTCTCACGTACCTTGGACCCAGATGCACCTAACCTGGTTAGATTTCTAGCACTATGATCTCCAGACAAGCAATTTCACTTTTCATTAGCTCCTTTAACAATACAGCCTTGCTTCATCTTCAACTATATTGTGAGGTGAGGAGACAAGTAAGATGTCATCATAAAAGATAAGTCAAACTTTAAGCCAAAGTCCCTCCCCTCCCAAAGTGACAAGATTAGCATCAGAACCAGATTCTCAACATCTACACAGGGTGTTCTGCTGGGCTTCATCTGTGGTCTGAGAACTGCAAGAGGATGTATTTCTCTTATTAGTTTATGTAATTTTATTTTTAGAGATGAGGTCTTGCTATGTTGCCCAGGCGGAATTCAAACTCCTATGCTCAAACGATCCTCCTCCCTTAGCATGCTGAGCAGTTGGGTCTGTAGGTATGCACCACCATGCTTGACTATATTAAACATTAATAAGTATATCCTAGATCCAATGGCAGAGTACTCCATAACTGAGCACTGCCAGTCAATAACTGGGTCTGCACCTACATTGGGTTTAGAGTCAAATGAATGACAAACGGTGGAACCTTCATGGTTGCTGGCTAATAAGAAAAGCACAGAGAGGACTTTATAAATACTGTATTCATGCTGTGTATTCCAAAAAGGTGTGAAGGTTTCAGTGCTGTTTAATACGAGGAAAATGGCGGGAGAGCTGAGTGATCACACAGCACATGGAACCTGTATTAAGATAAACTCACACCACCTTGTTTAAGTTTCAGATAAACATCTTCCATCACAGTATACAATGTTGCTAATTCAAATTTCACAGGTTTTACATTAAGCATGGAGGTAGACCATTAACACTGGTGGGCCCCAACAAAGTATTCAAACCCTTATGTAGTCCCCTCCCACACTGACACTGAACTTGGCCACGGGATTTGCTTGAACAATAAGATACTAGGAAATGCAATGCAAGCAGAGGCCCAATTAGCACTTGCATACTGTTGGCTTGTCCTCTTAGAACATTTGCTCTTTGAGTCAGCCACCATGCTGTAAAGAAGCCCAAGTTATCCACATGGACAGAGAGAGAAAGAAGTCCTGGCCTTGCAGGCATCTCTGCTATAGTGTCAGAAATGTAAGTGCAACTTGGATGTGCCAGCCCCAGTTACCACCTCACTACAGTGCGACAGACCCAACAGTGACCACCAGCAGAAGAACCATCCAGCTTAATCAAGCCACAGGGCTGTGAGAGGTATTAATAAAATGGTGGTTGTTTGAATCTTTAAGTTTTTTGGAGTAATATGTTGTAAAGCAATAATCAAACCAAGTGTGCTAATTATAAGAACTACGTGCACAGGGTGTTTATACCAAATTTTATACTTGTAGGTATAAGGGTTCCATAATTATAATAATATCTTAAGTCAAAATTGACCAGTGTGGTATTTTTTAAAGGGGTTCATAGATGAATATTAGAAATCATGAAAGAACAGATTTTGCTTCTTTTGTTGCATAGCCTGTAAGGAGCTCAGAGATAAAATTACAGCCCAGCAGCAGGACATGATCTTACTAACTTCACTCTTTTTTGAGTCCCTCTCTCTTTCTATTCCTTCTTTTGATTGCATTTCCTCACTATGTAAAAATAATCTTGTAATGTAGGTATTCTGGGAAATCCCCTTAAATCCTTTCTGTCCTAGGTGGGACACACACACACACACTCTCTCTCTCTCTCTCTCTCTCTGTCTCACACTCTCTCTCTCTCTCTCTCTCCCCCCCTCCTCCCAATCAAGCCAACTGAGATAACTCTGACTTGAGTACTAACAGTTCCAAAGATAGCACCAAAACAACCTAAGCCCAGAGACTAAACATTTACTAACATAATAAAGGGAAGGCCTCTGAGAGCTCTGGAAGAGCAGACTTCCCAACTGTAGAACCACCTACAAAACAGTAACTGAAAATATACTTTCCTTCCTCCAAAGATGCCTTCTGCTTGTTCTTCAATGTGTTCAAAGTCAAGAGCACCTGAAAAGATAGAACATATCACTTCAGATGCAGGAAGGCCTGCAAACATGCTGCCGGTGAACTCATACATAAGTTTTGCAGGGTAAATCTGTTGCGTTAACCCCAAATCTTTCAGGACATTATATTGCAAAGCTATGCAGAGTGACTAACCCAGATGATGTTACCCCCATATTCCACATTCCTGCCCCTTCCTCCCTCACTGCATGGTCCCCTGGTAAAGGAGAGTGATGATCTCACTCATGAAAGCTTGGTTTTGGTAGATGGGATTATTTCTACTACTACCCTCTCCCTTCACCACTAGTTCCTGGACAGGGAACAACTTCCAACATGAGTAAAAGCTGCTAGCGGACAAGAGGTCTCCTGGAGAGTTTTTTGTTATTGTTTTTATTTTGGTATTTTTTGGGGGGGTGGGTAACCACAACGCTGGAAACCTCAACTGTCGCGTGATTAAGACACTCCAAGATGGAAGGAAACAAGATCCAACTCAGAAGGAATCTGGGCTCTATCAATTATTCCCCTACTCAAAAAGAGTAAGTGCCAGGAGGATGCCCTGGCACAATAATCAAAACCATTTTTACCCTTTTTCTAGAAGATACTGTTTGCTCTCCCCCATTTTCCTTAGAGCCAGGTCCCATTCTATGGCTGAAATTCCATTCTGAATCACTAACCTGGTACATTACTTGGCCCTTCTTGGCTGCTGTTTCCGGAGGATGTTTCTGAAGTCTGGGAATTGCTTTCATCAAACTCTCGCTTAAATATACACAGGAGGCAGGAGATCCTATAATCCAACCTCACATTCAAAATAAACTAAAGATTCAAGTGGAAATGGAAACAGATTGGTTACATTAACATACCACCTTGATTCTGCCAAGCCACCACACACTGGCAGGGCCTGGTATCAGCTCCATCAATTACCTTAAGCACTAAGCGAGCCAAATATTTGGCTTAGATTTCAACACTCATTTTAACAACAGCAGACTTCCATGGGGCATATGAAGTCTGCCCATAGCACCTTAGCCCCTAGTGTAAACTTCAGCATCCTGGCAATTAATTTAACAATTAGAACACTAAATCACTCACTCCTGGCTCCATAAATGGAGTCTATAATAAACAAGACTCCATTTCAGTAAGTGCTGAATGCCAACTCTGGGCCTAACACTGAGAAGAGTAAAGTTGCCTGCTTTGGATTTAATATAATTAACACAAAAAATTTGTTTTTACTATGGAAAATTAGCTTGGTTCCTATTTCCTATTTCTGGTTGTTTCCCCTGGTTTGGGTACAAACCCTTGGACACCCTCTTCTTTTGCCTCCTGTATTCCCTTACCCTCTATTCCAACACAGGGTCACTTTTCCCATGATTGCTGCTAGAACTGAAAAGAAAGATCGAGCAGCTGACATCATGTAGGGATCTCACTCACATTCTTCCTTCCATTCTCCCCTTGTCTCTGCTTAACCCTCCCAGCAACTTTTCCCAGTCCAAGGGCCATCACCTCTTCCAGAGGGAGACAGATCTCTTGGCTGCCTCCATGCTCTCAGTGAATGCGTCCTACTGTCTGTTGGACATCCTATTTGCTATCTTCCCAGGGCCTCAAACTCAGTGTTGTACAAAAGTAACCATGATGGTTAATTTTAGATGCCAACTTGACCGGGTCCTAGATAGCTGGTACAAACTTATTTCTGGGTACATCTATGAGAGGGTTTCCAGAACAGACTGACATTTCAATCAGTGAACTGAGTAAAGAAGTCTGCTCTCACCCAGTGTGAGTGGACACCATCCAATCCACAGAGGGCCTGGATAGAGCAAACAGGTGGAGGAAGACCGAATCCACCTGTTTTGGAGCTGGGACACTCATCTTCTCCTGCCTATCAGAGCTCCAGGTTCTCAGGCCTTTGGCCTCAGACTGAGACTTATACCTTCAGCTCCCCTGGTTCTCAGCCTTGGGACTCAGGCTGAATCACACCATTGGCTTTCTTGGGACACAGCTTGCTGTGGCAGACCGCGGGACTTCTCGGCCTCCGAAGAGGAGGAGCCAGCTCATAAACGACATGGAGGGATGAGCTAAGAATTTGCTCTCATTTTCCCCCCAGAAAGCCTTGGGCTCCATCAGAACAGAGGGACTGGATCTGAACAGTGCCCCTGTGACACACCCTCCCTGCCCCAGCTCCAGCTGGTGGATACCTGGAGTATCTCAATGATCTTCAGCTTGGTGTCCATGACCATGATGTCCTCCTTCTCAGGCTCTGCCTGCTTCACATTGCCTTCAGGGGCAGCTGCCATGGGAGTCATAGGCAAAAAGCCTCCTCCCCGGAGCACCACCTGGGTCATCAGCTCTCCCACGCCATGAATAGACCTCATCACGTTACTGCCTAGGAAAGGCCAGGACAGACCACGGTCACCATGTCTCCAGAGAATGCTCGGAGGCATCTGTCAAGGGGCAGGGGCTCTTTGAGATAAATTATTTAACATATCCCTATTCCAGCATAATCTCAGGACCCTGGAAACCTGGAAAGGTAAATGCGCATCAAAAATCTGGGCTTCTGAGAGCAATAGAAAGATCGTGGACTTCGAAATCCCCAGAGGGGCATTTATGTGTATTAACTCGCCCATCAAATTTCATTTTTGCAAATTTTCTTTAGAGACAGGATCTTGTTCTATCACCCAGGCAGGAGTGCAGTGATACAATGATGGTTCCCTGCAGCCTCAAACTTCTGGGCTCAAGCAATCTTCCTGCCTCAACGTCTCAAGTAGCTAGGACTACAGGCACACATCACCACACTCAGCTAATTTGTTTGTTTGTTTGTTTTGGTAGAGATAGGTTCTCTCTATATTGCCCAGGCTGGTCTAGAACTCCTGGCCTCAAGCAATCCTCCTGCTTCAGCCTCCCAAAGTGCTAGTATTATAGGTATGAATCACCGTGCCCTGCCCAAATTTTATTGATCATCAACTATGTGCTTGTTATGAGCACAGAACTACGTATATAAAGTTAACAAGGCACAGATCCTGATGCTGCTTGACCTTAGGTGCATCATATTACCTCTGAGGCTCAGTCTCCTCATCTATAAAATGGAAATAAAGGAGCTCAACAAAAGAACTAAATGGTATAATGCAACATGACTTAGCATAAGACCTAGCAAATAGAGGTAAGTCAATGTACTTTTTTCTGTTCTAGCTGCAGAAGACCAGTTAACAATAATTGATACATGATACCAATATCTGCCGACTCTGACCCTAAAACAGAGGAAGAAATAAACATGCAAAGGCAGATTGTCCTACTCACAAAGTGGAAATAGCTACCAAGATACAAGCCTGAATTTTCTTACATCCTAAACAAATATTATTACCAAGGGCCTCACGAATGTCAAGGACAACGACAGGACATGTATTTGTTATATAAGCATTCAAAGTGTTAGGTAACTTTCAAATTGTTCAACAAAATATACACATGACTCACACATAAATACAAAGGAAAGACAGCAAAATGTGAATAACTGTTGACTCAAAGTCATGGGTGCATGGGACTCCATCATACTGTTCTTCCAGCTTTTCTTTACACAGTATTTGAAAATGTTCACCATGAAAAGTTGGGAAGGAATGAGCAAAGAAAGGATGTGGCATCACACATAGGGTATGACATGAGCATAACAGGAAAGGCTGGGAGGGCATCTCTCAGATGTATGGGCACCCTCAGATACTCACTCTTCAGCTTCTCCACATCATTGTTACCTTTATTCTCTTCTCCTTTCGCCATCTTGCTAATGGGGAAGATTGTCGTCACATGCACACAGTCCAATATGGCCAGAAGGATCTTAGTTAATCGTAGAAGGTCAGAGAAGTTGTAGAAACCAAAGTATATGAGATTCCTAGCTAAATTTACAACCTATTGTATGAAATAAAAGAAGAAGATGGTATTACATAAACTGCACCCCCTTCAATTCCATTTGATGTTGACCAGTTTAGAAATGACAGACTTGGACCTTCCTTATGGTAAGAGAAGGCATGTATTTTCCTTGCACTTTCTGATAAAATTTCATTTTGTTTCTTAAGGAGGAAAAATAAGAAATGGAGAGCTACTGATCTGCTCTGATGACTAATTAAAAAAAAAAGATCTCATCATTTGCTCTGCACAGCTTCCCAAGGATAATATTAACACAAGGCAAGCAGAGTTATTCCCAACAAGGACGCAGGTAATAACATTCTGCAATCCTCAGAAATACAGCTCTTAAAAGGCAAAAGTAGTCTCAGAAACATTGTTAACTCAGAAGTAACAAGGATTTACGTTCTGCAAATGATTAATCTATAGCAGATCGCAAACACAGTGTTTCTCCCTTGTCAGTTTTAATACAAAGTGATGTTCTATCATTTTATGTGGTTCAAGTCACCTTGTATATTTCTTTTAAGAACATAACTACTATTAAACCATGTGACTGGTATCCGTTTTATCTTATTCTGGAACAAAACCAAGCTGAATCCCTTTCCATTACAAAACCAGAGCATCATGACCAAAATCACTACCTACTCAAATATTTTCTATTTGCCCCATAGAAAAATGAGCACTGAGAGGCAGATAATACACACAGATCATTTCATTTGTGAGTTACCTCAAACGTAAGCTTATTTTTCTCCTTATCAGAGAAAGGGAACCTCTGACAAACCACATCTCTTAAATACTCCTCCACAAACTCCATGGTCTGAGCAAATCTCTCCTTAATTTCATCTTTGGAAGCTCCACTACTATCATAGCTGAAAAGAAAGGAGAAAGAAAGGAAACAAAATTTCAAGTTATTCCCAGAGAGGTCTTCCTGGGTCACTCAGCTTCAAAAGTCAACATCTGCTAACCCTTGGTGTCCCTTGACCCTACTTTATTTTTTCCCTCCTTAGCACATATCACCAACTATATGTTTGAGTCGTTTATCTTGCCTATTGTGTCTTCCACCAACTAGCATAGAGACTGCTTTCTAGCTTGTTCACTGATACATTTCTTGAGTGTGGCACACAGTACACACTTAAATATTTGTAGAATGAAAGAGGAGACAAATGATATAAAAAACATGATCATGCCATCTTTTACATTCTTGAGGGAAAAAAATTTGCCATCCATTTAATTTTATTTTAAGCTAAAAAAACAACACTTCATCTTTCTTCTAAGATTTAATGAGACTATATGGGGCTATCTACTGCCGCACAGAACAACGTAAAGTGAGGTTTTCAGGGGCCAGGCTCACTCGTCAATGGCAATCTCCGAGGGAATCTCCGACCAGAGGCGGGCATATTTCACGGGGGTGACTTGTTCCTGGGGATCTCGGTCCACATGCATGTGAAGCATGAGGCGGCAGAAGGATGCCCTGAGGTCATAGGGCAGGTTCTCGTCAGACATGCAGCGGAGAATGAGATCGACATCCAGCTGGCCTGAGATTTCATTGATGGCCAGGTATTGGCGGTCCAGACACATCCTGGCAAAGAGGTTCAGCTGATATCTAGAGGAAAGAACAAGGGCACACAGCTCACGCTCCAGAAATCATTCAGGATGAATGCAGGGTTGCCTGGGCAGCCCTGACTTTCATGGGAGTGACATTTGGCCAACTAAACTCATATATCAACACCCCTAAATTGCTCTTGTACAGCAGGATTTTGGCTTTGGTACCAAGCAGATCAAAGAACTGTTCAAGCTGTGCAATAGAGTGTGGGTTGACAGCCAACAGGAACACGTGTCTATCCAGCTGTGTTGGAGCAATTCTGTGACGACCTTATTCCATTAGGTCCTTGTTTACTTTGTAAAATAAATGGGGAATGCTAAGGCCTAAGATGGTTGTCTATTTCTATCCCTTCAGCTGTGTTTCATACAGTAAAGACCATGTAGGAAATGTTAAAGATATCACACATATTAAGCCTACTTAGAAATTTTATAACATTTTAAAGATCTTACATCATGTAAGTCACTCTAATTCCTACACATGTAAAAAAACCTTTCATGTACAAAAGCAGGAGACTCCTCACTTTTCATCTTCATCCAATTGCAAGTGAATGTTGTTTAACTGGAACTTGACCAATTAAGGGACTCTTTCTCATTCACTTGGGAGAAGATTCATCAAACAATGAAAGAGTAAACATGCTTCAAATGTGAAATAACAAGAAAGCCATAGGCTTTCAAACTAACAAATATTGCCTTCTAACTTAAAAACCCTATGTATTTCTAATAATCACGATTTGAAGACATCCTCAGCCTCATTAGATATCAGGGAAATGCAAGTATAGACATGACTCTATTTCACACTTATAAAATTACCAAAAATTAAAAAGCATCATGATATTCAAGGTTAACAAAGATATGAAGAAACAAAGGTTGTCATCTACAACTGGTGGGCGTGTACATTGAAACATCCCATTTAGAATTGCTTAGTAAAGCTTAAAATATGAATATCCTCCAAGCCCACCTCCCAGTGTGGAAAGGAAACTCATACATATGCTCAGAAAAATTTGAATGAAGATGTTTTCTGACATGAAGAACTGTGGCATGTGACCAAATATCAAACAGCGATGAAAATGTGATAAATCAATAAAACAGAATATCATCCAGCAGTCCAAATTAAAGAAATAGATCAACCTCTATTAACACAGATACGCTTCAGTACCCATACTGAATAAAAAAGGCAAGTTGTAGAATGATATTTGGAGTACAGTACCATTTATATAAAATTGTAAGTAGAGATAAAATACTACATATGATTTATAGATGCATACAAATGTAGCACACAGAGAATGTGGATAGGATGCACACATCACACATGAATGAAAGAGAACAGAATACAGGAGGCAAGAAAAGCCATTTTATCTGCAAAGTTTTATTTATTTTATTAAAAACTAATAAAAGCCTTGCTTTATCTTCCCTTTCCCTTTCTTTTAAAAGTATTTATTGGTTCACTTCCCTTCTTTCTTCCCCTTCCCTTCCCTTCAGGTGGCAGGGCTGGCAGGTCTTAGAGCTGGAGCCAAGCAGACACTGGGGACTGAGGAGGTGGCCAGCAGAGGTGAGACAGGTACACACAGGGGAACGGGCAGACAGGGAGACATACAGGGAATCACGGCAGCTGGAACGAGTCATGAAATGGAAAAGATGAAGGCTAGAATAAACCCCATGGTGTTGGAATGGAATTGGAAGTATTAGTGTAAGCACATGATTTTTATTATATATTTGTGTAGTTATAGAAATAGATATGTGGATGAGTATGTAGATATATGTATATACATACATACATCTTCTGGCTCTGTCTATAAACATTTGGTGAGATTGGCACTATCACCTTTATTTTGCAGATAAAGAAATTAGAGCATAAAATCAAACTTGGCCAGTGTCAAAAAGCTGGTAAGTGGAGAGGTCAGGATTTCACCCCACAGCCTGCCCCTTACGTACCTACCACCATATCTACAGGCCATGCTGCTTAAGGATAAATTGTCACCAGGGACTGATGTGAGCACTCATCCTTCTTGGGACCCAGCCACATCCAGATGTCAATTGACTGAAATCTTATACTCTAAACTCCTAAAATACACATCTGGCTTTTTTCAAGACAATCTCACAAGATGACACCTTGCGATTCCTTGAAGTAATCAACAAACGAGCAACAAATTCCTAAGTGCCACTGTTTTGGGGCAACCCAATCTGAGCCCCACACGTGTCCCACACACCTGTAGTAGCTGAGAACGTCTCGGTCCTCCTTCTGCCCTTCTTTAGCGTCCTGCGCCAACTCCCTCACACTCTTGCTACGAATCTCTTTGTTGCTGTCCCTCCAAAACAGCCACACCTCTTCCTCGTCTTCTCCTGCCTCCAGAGCATTCTCTCCAGTGGAAGAAACGCCTTCAAACTCAAAACGAGAAAGAACCAACCTGGAAAACAAGAAGAAGGAAAAACTCTATTTTTTAAAACACTTTGATATCTAGCTTCACTTTCAGCATAAAGACACACGGAAAGCCGCTTTTTGTTTTGTATTTCACCCAAGGGCAGAGCCGCAGAGAGCCTGACATTAACATCTTCTTATACCGTAACCCAGTGGTTCTTGACTGTGGTGCTGCTGCTCCCAGTGGACATTAGGCAATGTCTCTGGACAGGTTTTTGGTTGTCACAACTGAAATGGAGAGGTGCTACTGGCATCTAAGTGGGTAGGGGCCAGGGATGCTGCTAAACATTTTACAGTGCCTAGAACAGAGCCACAACAAAGGATTACCCAGCCCGAAATATGAAAATACCTAAACTGAAAAACCCTGCAGTAGCCCAAGCCCAAAACTGAGTTATACATGAGAATCAATGCAGTATCACTAGCTCAGGACATAATTTAGTAATTTTTTTTAAATGTTGCCCATATTACTGGCACTATAGTTCCCAGGAAAACTGTTCCTTTGCCAAAAATGAATTACTACTGTTAAGAAAAATTCTTCAGACCAATAAACACATTCTGAAGAGTAATAACTTAAAACTCCTCCCAACATTGACTTAATCTTAACACTGAATATTAATTATGTCATTTGAAATTTTAGATTGACGGTCACACAAAGAGTTTTAAACTCTTAAAATGTAACTGTGTAAATTGCTCCCCAGTGAGTTTACATGACTTTTAAACTTGTATGCAAAGTAAGTGACACCACTATGCAGAGGAGGCCACACCAAAATCAAATTCAGTAATTCTCCTAATCAAGACTTTTCCAATAGGAAGATCAAATGCCAGCCATGCTGACTTTAGATCAACTCAAAAAACGATAGGACTAGGTTTTATTCCTCATGAGCGCCAACACGGAATGAACCACATGTTTTCCATCTAAACCCCGGCTCCCCACTCACTTGGTCTCAATCAGGATGTCAGCATTGGTGGGATTCAGTACAGCTTTACATATTAGCTCCTGGGTCACTGGAATCGATTTGTTCATGGAGACACAGAGGTCGGAGAGGTAATCTAAGAATCTAAACGGAAACAGAAACAAAACATTTTCCGTAGTTAGAGCAGAGGTTAGGCTCCTGGAGCCCAACCCTTCCTTAAGTGCACAGGTCCAATGTATCTTTACCAAGACATGTCAGCAGCATTCTAGGTCTCGATGCCAGTGTTTATGGCACCACCAGAAACCCACATGCTAGAAAGAAGGAAGAGGAAGCAAGAAGGAGAGACAGTAGTGGCTGTGGTCAAGGAAGAGGTGATGAGGCAAAGGTGAGAAGAAGGAACAAGACAAGAAAGAAGCTCACATAAGGAAGGTGTGGTGGAGATACAGGGGAACCACAGTGGTGAGAGGCAATGCCCCGATGTTTGGCTACCCGTGTTGGAAGCCCGGTTAGGATCTTATTAGTGGAGTCCTGCTATGGAGCGTTAATTTGGGGAAATTACTAATTTCACTGTGCTTTAGTTGAGGCTCATCTATAGAAAAGGATAATGTGTCACTTCTGAGGGCTGTCCTGAGGACTAAATGAGATGATTAATGGGAGTGCTTCCATTGCTCACTAGCTGGCCCGTGAGCAGGCTCCAGAAAACGCGGGTTATTTTCATGGGTGTAGTAGGTGTTTTTACAGCAACTGTGTCTGCGCTCCATTGTAATCATTTGTGACACCCACACTGTAAATTGCTTCCTGCTTCAACTGAAAATGTGGGTCTTAATTAGAAGGACAAGAGAAGGGGAAAGAAATGGGGACAGGGTGTACGAAAGAGGAGCAGATCTGTGTGAATGAGATACAATCAATAGAATTCACTAATCTATAATAAAAATGGTCAACCGACAACTGAACTTGCAAGACTTACTGATTATATTGAGGGAGGGGAGTGTTTAACTGATAAGCAAGGGGTGCTAAAAAGTGAATGAGGCCAAGTGCGGCGGCTCCCGCCTGTAATCCCAGCACTTTGGGAGGCCAAGGTGGGCGGATCACAAGCTCAGGAGTTTGAGACCAGCCTGGCCAATACGGTAAAACCCCGTCTCTACTAAAAACACAAAAATTTAGGCCGGGCGCGGTGGCTCAAGCCTGTAATCCCAGCACTTTGGGAGGCCGAGACAGGCGGATCACGAGGTCAGGAGATCGAGACCATCCTGGCTAACACGCACGGTGAAACCCCGTCTCTACTAAAAAATACAAAAAAAACTAGCCGGGCGAGGTGGCAGGCGCCTGTAGTCCCAGCTACTCGGGAGGCTGAGGCAGGAGAACGGCGTAAACCCAGGAGGCGGAGCTTGCAGTGAGCCGAGATACGGCCACTGCACTCCAGCCTGGGAGACAGAGCGAGACTCCGTCTCAAAAAAAAAAAAAAAAAAACACAAAAATTTGCCGGGCGTGGTGGCAAGTGCCTATAGTCCCAGCTACTCGGGAGCGTGAGGCAGAAGAATTGCTTGGACCCAGGAGGTGGAGGTTGCAGTGAGCTGAGATCTCGCCACTGCACTCCAGCCTGGGCGACAGAGTGAGACTCCATTTCAAAAAAAAAAAAAGTGAATGAAAAGAGTGAGATCCAGTCATCTGCAACAACATGGATGGAACTGGAGGTCATTATGTTAAGTGAAATAAGCCAAGCACAGAAAGACAAACATTGCATCCTCTCACTGATTTGTGGGATCTAAAAATCAAAACAATTGAACTCATGGACAGAGAGAGTAGAAGGATGGTTACCAAAGGCTGGGAAGGATAGTGGGAGGGCAGCGGGGAGGTGGGGATGGTTAGAGGGTACAAAAAAAAATAGAAAGAACAAATAAGACCTACTGTTTGACAGTAAATGGGGTAATTACGGTCAATAATTTAATTGTACATTTTAAAATAACTAAAAGAATAGAATTGGATTCTTTGTAACACAAAAAATAAGTGTTGGAGTGGATGGATCCCCCATTCTCTAGGATGTGATTATTTCACATTGCACGCCTCCATCAAAACATCTCATGTACCCCATGAATATATATACCCACTAGGCACCCATTAAAATTAACAATTAAGAACATTGTTAAAAAAGTGAATGAGTGACCAATAACTGTCATTTACTCTGCATCTACTAAGTGCCATGCATGTCACATGCATTTATTCTAATTTTCATAACTACCCATTTAGCAGATGAGGAAATTAAAGCTCAGGAAAAACCCAAGCTCATCCAGGTGGTACATATTGGAGCTAGGAATGCACCCCCCGGGTCTCATTTTAACACCATGTTCTTGCCACTACTCATCAAAGAGCCTCACCGGACCTAACTAATCAAAACTTGTCACTAGCAGCACAAGAAAACGTAGTAAAAAGCACCAGCTAAGTCCCTGCATCTCAAAGGCACAGACACCATCCTGCATTGACCCCACTCCCGCCTCACCTGGGCTCCCTGTTCTTTCGCACCAGGCTGACAAATGTGTCAATCTCTGCCGCGGTAATGTGTTTTTCCAGGAGTTTCCGATTATTGTGGAGCAGGGCAGTGATAGTGTCTTCGGCCAACACATCATAGCCAATCTGCTTCTGCATGAAGCCAAACTGCTTGGCTATATACTCCTTTATAGGGAGAGAAAAGAGACGTCAGCAGGAAGGATAAATGACAATATGGTTAAGTGTAGAATAAAGAAAGCAGGAACGTTTCCTGATGAGAACTACTGCTCCTAAGAGAAATTACAGAAGTGAGGGTCTTTCTACAACTTTCTGTCCTAGGGCAACAGCTGCAAACTCCTTCACATCCTTTATTTTACTAAGCCTGCCACACGAATGTAATTAAGCAAAATAGCCTGTATTTACATGGGGATATTTTATTAAGTGCACAGTATAAAGTTTAATCTAGTGATTTATGTTTCAAAAAGGTCCAAAGCTGGTTTTCACCTCTAAATGTATTCCTAATTCAAGAGGACTTAACTGTGCCCCCATTGACCTGCGCTGCTAAATAAACACAGATAAAGCCTACCTGGATATCTAAAACAATGTTACCCTGTTTCATTTCCTTTATTTGTGGTAAAAATACTTTTTTAAAGTCAATGAGTGCATAAGAAGTTCAGGAATACCTAAGAAAATCCATCGTATGCATGGAACTCATGAATACATCTCTGGTTTCTCTCTTTTGGGATCAGATATCACGTTCCATAGAAATATTTGTGAACTGAAGGAAATCTCTTACAAATACGTGTTTGTTTCTATTCAAAGATGCTTCCCTGGCCAAGAGAGACTGCTTGCTCAAAAATTCAAGTGGCCCTTGAAACTTGCTTTAATTTTTTTCCCATTAATTCCTAAATCCCGGAAACTATTTAGGATTAACATAATGAAAACAGGCCATTTTTTCAGTCTGTACTCTATAAGGAGGCATTGTTTAGGAACTCATCATCTGCCAGCCGGCAAAGGATCCATAAACAACTAAGCAAAGATGTCTAATCCAGCAGTTCCAAGAGGGACTAGTTTGTTTCCTCATGTACAAGCAAAGTATCTTGACACACCCCACAGACCCAGATGTATCCTCATCTGAAGATGGGAGAGAGGAACAGAATAAAATCTCTCTGGCTATTGGATTATAGTATCAACGCACTGAAGGTGAATTTAAAGCAATCACAGCTTGCCATACTTCAAAAAAAGCACTATTCAAGATCAACACTATCTTTATGATGACACGACAAAAACCCTTAACTACAAAGAAAAAAGTCTAAAAGTCCAGGTATAGTGGCAGTCAAAACCTTAAAAACAAAAGCCTTTTGCACCAAAAGGCAGGGATAGTTCACATAAAGTGGTAAGAGTCAAGGTTATAATAAGCATCATTTTGTATGCCTATGGTACTCCATGTGGCACAAATTTTCTAAACCTCAGCACTACTGACATTTTAGGCAGGATAATTCTTTGTTGTGGGGGGATGTCCTTGGCACTGCTGGGTATTTGAGAGCATCCCTGGCCTCCCCTCACCAGATGCCAGTAGCACCAAGAAGTTGTAAAACTCAAAAGGGTCTCCAGACGTTGCCAAATATTCTTTGGGGGACAAAACTGCTACCCCAAATTAAGAACCAATGATGTAGCAATACAGTTCTCAGCTTTCCTTAGAATCTGAAGGTTGTTTGGAGCCCACAAAGAGGTTAGAACATTTATTTCATAGGAGACTATACATTGTGTGTGTGTATATAAATACACACATACTATGTATAATACGTAAAATATAACTATGTATAAGATATATCTATAAACAATGAATTACAATGTCATAAAACATGAACCAGAAACAAAATAAAGATCATGTTTCTAGAAAGAGATGGACGATTTTAAAGGTGGCAGGAAGAAAAGACTCCACTATATCTTTAATATAAACACAATGGCATCATCTCACCCCTAAGCCCTAAGGGAATATGCCATTAAAAATTCTATAAATGTAAAACCAACTCCAAAACCAGAAATCTCATAGAAAGCTGTCTGCAGAAGAGAATTCTCCAGTATGTTTCTTAACGATTCGGTAATAATATTATTCCTGGGCTTGTGTTTCCTTCCCAAGAGCAAGCTTAACACTGAACTATTCTCTATCCATTCTATAAATAGATATGTGACACTAAAAACTCATGAGGAAAGTACATAAACTTCAGGGAGGAAACTGACGACCACATCCCATCAATGTTTAATCCAAACCTGGTTCTTCCTGTAGTCTTGCTGCGAGTGTCTCAGCACCCTGTAGCAGAGCCGGCAGATGTGTCTGAAAGGAGCGTGCCGCTGGTCCCCGAGCTCTTCCAGCCGAAGCATTGGGCCATCACCGCAGTCTGTGAATGGGGCTTGTAACAACTTGAAGATCTGTTTGTGAAAATGAAAAGCAAAAATGGCAATCACTTAGGGCTTCAAAGCTAAATCTCTGGAAGTAACGCAAGCTCAAGGGTGGCTAGATTGCATCGGAAAGTTTCTCTATCCAAAGACAACCATAACCTGAACACTGCATTCGGCCCATCAGCTGAGACGGGGGACTCAATGAATTAAGTCTACCTGGACTTCACTGGTCCTCATATACCTAACAGCACAGTGTTTATAGAGAAGTGTTTAAGAACACAGACAATGGAATCAGCAGATTCTAGGTGGAAACACATACCTTTATTACCTCCTAGCAGTACACATCACAAAGTAAACCCCCATTTCCTTACCAGCAAAATGGAAATAATAATGCCTGCATCACAAAGGTGTAGTAAGGATGAAAGTGGATGATAATTTTAAGTTGCGCTAGTGCCCAGCACAAGTAATCAATGAAGGCTCCTGCCATGAGTGAGTTATTTTTTGCCTCTCAGGAATTACTACTGTACAAATGAGCATGGGCATCAAACCAGAGGTCCCATTTGAGAATCATCACATGAAACAACAGCTGGACATTTACTCTTGTACTGGAAATTCTTGTTGAAACATGATGGATTGTTAATAAATTCTGTCTATCGTAGACCAACATGAAAAAAATAATCTCAAATCCCATGTTCCATGGGGAACAGTGGGACTTGTAATGGTTTCTCTTTTAGCTTTGGTGGCCAGGAATTCCCATGGCAAGCTTGTGGGCTAACCTCTAGTTGGGTTATAGAACGACATGGTATGCATCTCTGTGCATTTAATCTACTCTGGATTTGTCACTTTACTGCCTGTAATTTGTCTTTATACTAGTTTATTTACATTTACATCCAACAATATCATCTATGTATTTCCTGTCAACCGCTACTCATTCTTTATGGAAAGATTTTGTGGTGACTTATAGGGCCCTCTATAAGAGCCTATATAGGCCTTCTGAGTGTATAGAATATGCCATATCTCCCAAATGTATGAAATAACCTTAAGCTCACATTGCACTTTATATTATTTTTGAGGAAAATAAAGTTGTCAACTGAATGTTTCTTGAGGTTCCTAACAGGTAAACTCTCACATGATTGACATCCCACAAGTATGGTAAAAATCAATTGAACTGAACTATCAAGCCATGAACAGACACTGAAGAACCTTAGATGCATATCACTAAGTGAAATTTGCCCATCTGAAAAGGGTACATACTGTATGATTCCAACCATGTCACATTCTGTAAAGGGAAAACAAAGGAGGCAGTAAAAACACTCATGGCTGTGAAGGGTTAGCAGGAAGGACAGATGAATAGGAGGAGCACAGATGATTTCGGGGCAGTGAAGCTATTCTGTATGATATTATAATGGTGCCTAAATGGCATCATACATTTATCAAAACCCATAGAAAATAAAATGCCAAGAATGAACCCTAATATAAACTATGGACTTCAGGTGATAATGATGCATCAATGTTGATTCATCAAATTGTCACAAATGTCTCACTGTGATGTAGGATGTCGATAGTGGGGGACGCCAAGTATGTTGGGGAAAAGGAGATATGGGAATTCTCTGGACTTTGTGCACAATCTTGCTGAGAACCTAAAAGTGCTCTAGAAAATAGTCTATTGAGGCCGGGCGCGGTGGCTCAAGCCTGTAATCCCAGCACTTTGGGAGGCCGAGATGGGCGGATCACGAGGTCAGGAGATCGAGACCATCCTGGCGAACACAGTGAAACCCCGTCTCTACTAAGAAATACAAAAAATAGCCGGGCGAGATGGCGGGCGCCTGTAGTCCCAGCTACTCGGGAGGCTGAGGCCGGAGAATGGCGTGAACCCGGGAGGCGGAGCTTGCAGTGAGCTGAGATCCGGCCACTGCACTCCAGCCTGGGCTACAGAGCGAGACTCCGTCTCAAAAAAAAAAGAAAGAAAATAGTCTATTGAAAAATCAATTCATCAAGCCTTTGAGGTATCACCAATATCCCTTTGAGGGAATCACCAATATCCCTCAATGATCCCATTGATTTCTCTTTTTCTTTTCTTTTTTTTTTTTTTTGAGACAGATTCTCTCTCTGTCACCCAGGCTGGAGTGCAGTGGTGTGATCTCGGCTCACTGTAACCTCCATCTCCTGGGCTCAAGTGGATCCTCCTGCCTCAGCTTCCCAAAGTGCTGGGATTACAGGCATGAGCTACCGCTCCTGGCCATCCCACTGATTTCTCATAAAGCCAAATCCCCAGTATGCCACATCTCACCAACCTGCTTGAGAATATTCTGTTCTCTCATCAGTTTCTGCCGTTCTCTGTTGGGCTTGGAGAAGACAACTTCAAGAACATCTTGACCAGAATTAGTTCCACCAGTGACAAAGTAAACCAAGTCTTCCAGCAGCTTGGTTACAGACCTTAGGAGGAAAGAAGCTATTAGAGACAGATGTGCTCAGTGTTCAGCAGGCTGGAAGCTTTGCCTTGGAAGCCTTCTGGACTAATGAGCCAGTTAAACAGGGGCAGACCCACCCTTTCCAATTTCTTTGAAACTGATAACCAAGGCCAAGTACCACAGAGAGTGAAAGACACAAAAAGAATCATTATCCACAAAAGGATGATCATCTTTATGAAATATCAGACACAAAATTTTATCTCAGAGTAAACTCATTCCCTGACATTTGGTAATGTGGTTCTAGAGACCAACTTAGAGACAGAAAGACAGAGACAGGTCTTCATCACTTTATTATTATTATTATTATTATTATTTTTGAGATAGAGTCTCACTTTGTCACCCAGGCTGAAGTGTAGTGGTATGATCTTGGCTCGCTATAACCTCCACTTCCTGGGTTCAAGCAATTCTTCTGCCTCAGCTTCCGAGGAGCTGGGATTACAGACACCCACCACCATGCCTGGCTAATTTTTGTATTTTTAGTAGAGACAGGGTTTCACCATGTTAGCCAGGCTGGTCTTGAACTCCTGACCTCAAGTAATCCACCCACCTCAGCCTCCCAAAGTGCTGGGATTACAGGTGTGAGCCACTGCGCCTGATCTTCATAACTTTAGAGAGTCAAAAAATGAATGTAAAAGTACTGTTTCTTAAAAGTTACAAATTGAAGCCACCCATAAATGCCAAGGCCTGCTACCCCGTGTTCAGCTGACCAGAGTCACCATTCTCTCCCTCCACCATGGATGTCAGAAATTCTCAGTGGGGGAGGACGGCTGTGCTGAGCACATGGGAGTGCTCACCTCCTTTCATTCTGGGTGATGGTGCCCTTCTCCAGCTTCCCAGCAATGGAGCCCAGCACCTTGCTGGCATCATTGGCAAAGTCCAGGTCCCGAACTTCAGCAGGAGAAACGGGAACTATGGCAAATGCTTCCTTATCCTCCTTCACAGGAGAGGTGCCAATCTGAAATTCAAGGTGGTCCTTGTGAGATAATCTCTTAGATGGAAAGGGTAAGACTTTAATCAAACACTACATTTACAAGACATTGGCTGATCCCAAGATACTGGAGCTATCTTGCAGTTAAAATGACACAGGAAAAAAATCTGGAAGGATGTACTCCAAATGGTTAACAGATGTTACCTCTGGAAATTGGTATTATGGGGACCAGTGAGGCAGAAAAGGGGCACTACTATCATTTTTAACTTCATTTGTTACAGGGAGCATGTCAGATTCTCATATTTAAAGAAGATGTTTGTAAATACATAGAGAAAAAGCAAATATGGAAAATGGTAATTAATGACTCTAAGTGAGGAGCATTATAAGGATAGACACTGCACCATTATTTCAACTTTTCTATAAATCTAAAAATGTTCAGTAAAGAAGTGAAAAATTCCAATAACCTTCCCCAATGCCACAACAAAATAAAAGTTATATGAGAGCGTCCCTCCATTTTTTAAAAGAAAAGCCCCATGTATATGTATTTATACTCTGTGAGCCGGGAGACAGGGGAAAGGAGAAGTAGGGAGAGAAAGTAAAGGGGCTGAGAGAACATTCATGAAATAAAAGTGTATATTGAAATACAGAGAGGAATAAATAATAGAGATTGGGGAATCAGAATCAACTAGAGAATCAACTAGATACTTGATGTACCTCATGATACAAGAAAACATTCCCCAGCTAAATTATCCTTCAGACAGTCATGAAATGTGGTTGAAATCCAGATAATTGCTCAACCATTAGGGCAGAAGCCATGGAATAAAATTAAAAAGTTCTAGTTATTTCAAAAGCCCTAGGTTTGCTCCACTCAGGTCTCTTGGAAACTATTCTTTCGTCACATTCCAGTTCGGCCATGACCACACTCTCGCCAAAGCAACAAAACTCCACAGCTCCATACTCCCTAATGTGTCCTCAAAGAAGCCCTTTCATTAGGAAACACAAGACCAAAAAGAGACAGGCAAGTCCCAGGACTTACTTTTAGCATCACGGGCTTTTCTTCTTCCTTGTCAATAGGAATATTTGTGCTGTGAACCCAGGTATTAGTACATAGGTGTCTGAGCCGAACATAAGAGTTCCTAACAGCGTAAAAAAGGAGGGTTTTAGGAAAATAAATATTGAGGTTTACTCTATAGCCCCTAGTCTAGAATATAATGTATCAAAATATAAATAGGAAAGTGGTTTCCCACTGCATACACTGGGTAATACACACAAAGGGACAAATGGTTCTGGTCCAAGCCACACTCTGATGCATGTACAATAGAAAAGCATTCATAATGACTCCACAATTACTGTTATATGCTATACTTCTAAATATAAGATCATACTCCACGAATGAGTGTTTCAGCATAAACAGAGCGTGAGACAGAGCAACAGGAAGTACTCACGGGGCATATATTAGTGCTTATAACAAGAAACAATAATACAGCAATGATTGAAATTTTCATATGGATCAGTCAAACAATAAATTACATCATAAAATTTCTGGAAAAAAGTGAGTATTTACTAATCTTGCGGTAGGGAAAGCCCTTTGAATCATGTGACAAAATGTAAGATTCCTAAATTTTAAAAGTAAAAGATGAATAACTCTCATGACATAGTTTAAATTTTATATCATCTATATAGAAAAAAAAAAAGAACCATCATAAATCAAGTTGAAAAAATATCACCAGAGCCTGGGAAAATAAAAGAGTAGCGCATTGCATTAAAAGGTTGTTACTCTACACACAAAGGGCTGTTACAAATCGATAAGAAAAATATGAATATTGGAAGTGACAATGGGAGAAGGACACAAAGTGGTAATTTAATAATGAAATACAAACGACCAAGAAGCATGGAAGCATAGATTCAACCTCCTTAGTATATGAGTTACACAGGGTAAAACAGTATCATTTTATTGTATCATATTCCAAAGATCTTAAAGACTGATAAAACCCAGCATCAATAAGACCTTAGGGAAGTAAGTCCTATGTATTGTTGGTGAGAGTGTAATCAAGTAAAACTCTGAAAAGAAGTCTAGAACCTTGTAGAACACATAAAATATATCTATCCTTTCATCTACCAGTCCTATTTTCAGGTATTTTTCCTTCAGTGGTGATAGTACAGGTACAAATGAGGCAAACAGATGTTCAACAAAGCATCATGTATAATAATAAAAATTGTAAACAATCTGATATTTCAATAATGGACTTAATAGAACACAATTCTATTATATTCTATTGTTACAATGTAATATTAACATATTACATATTAATAATATTAATATATTGTATTAATACAGTATAACAGAACAGTCCAAATATGAACCAGTTAATACAATATTAACTAGTTGATACTATAGTTATTTAAAGATGATTACAATTGACTACATCAGTTCTGTTTTTTTTTTTTCCTTCGGAGACAGGGTCTTACTCTGTTGCCCAGGCTGGAGTGCAGTGGCACAATTTGGGCTTACTGCAACCTCTGCCTCCAGCTTTAGGTGATACTCCCACCTCAGCCTTCCAAGTAGCTGGGACTACAGGTGTGTGCCACCATGCCTGGCTAATGTTTTGCATTTTTTGTAGAGTCGGGGTTTCATCATATTATCTAGCTGGTCTCAAACACCTGGACTCAATCAAGTGATCTACCTGCTTCGGTCTCCCAAAGTGCTGGGATTACAGGTGTGAGCCACTGTGCCAGGCCTGATCACAACAATTATTTAAAACGATGACAATTGATATTCATTTGTTTGGAGATATGTATAAAACATAGTATTCAGTTAAAAAATGTTTAAAATAGCTTATGATCCCATCTATAATAAATGATACAGTCATCTCTGTCTGACCAGAGACTTGTCTAAAACTACATAAACCAAAATGTTACCAGTAGCTACCTCTGAATGGTTGAAACACAACTAATACTTCACAAGGGGCCATACGTGTAATCCATAAACAACACTGACATTTCCATTAACCAACATCGTATTGAAGAGTCAGAATTGCCCAGACAACCCTATCTGTCTTAAACATTTAAGATTTTGGGTTCTGCTATGGGACCACTGACTTATGATATGTTGCTTAAACTCTCTGAGCCTCAGTTTCTTCATCTACAAGAAAGAGTGACAGCATTACCTATCTCTCACTGGATTTTTTGAGAAAGATTAAATTATATAACACAAGTGGAGTACTTAGTTTATGCCTAGCATGCAGTCAGCGCTCAATAAGTATCAGCCATTATTATTAATATTGTTGATTCTGTTAAGAGTAAGCTTTTTCCCCCATTTATAGTCTAGTTATTTCCCCTCAAAAAATGCATTCTTAAGCAACAAAACTAAAAGTTAAATTTTAAAAAATAACAAGATTTCTGATCTAACATCTCAATACTTGTTAATAAAATTTACTATGCACACAGTGAACTTTAGGTATTTTATCTTCTAGAATCTTTCTTTTCAATGGTTTATTCTATTTCCATTCAATTTCCTAGTTTCCTCTACTCCTTTCCTTTTTCCCCAAACCAAAGGCTCTCCCAAGGTTTGGGGAAGGAGGAAGGGAGTAGAGGGAACTAGGAAAATTGAGCTACTTGGGCTTAAGGTTTGGCTTGTTTACCTAAATATAGCACTTCTCATTCAACTACTGAGAACTTACCAGTGGTGAGCCATTAAAAAAATTAGTTGCCATACTGGGCAGCCAGTCCAAACCTTTCATCAAATCCTTTATAAAAATCTAAAAGAAAAGGCAGTAACGATTTGGATCCCAAGAAACCTGGTCAGGCCACCCATACAAGACCTGATTCTTTGGGGATAAACAATTTTAAAATCATACCTTGGGACAAGGCTGTCGCCTCCACGGAGAGTGGTGGGGTCTAACTCAAAAATGGAGGAGATGTCATTGCCTTCGGGCACAGAGACCAGGGAGTACACCATCTTTTCTTGGGCGTTCCGCAACCTACTTCGAGAGGCATCCTGATCAGGGTCTACCTGAGGAGGTAAAGTCATCAAATCAAGAACTGTGCATGCCAAACCCTTCACTCTCTACAATTATTCCACAATCCACAGGAACGGAGAAGAAAGGATCGTGAACGTCAGCAGTTGGCAGCAAAAGGACCACAGTTACAGAGCAGTCCTAAAAGATGACAACTGGCCATGCAGCCAAGGACATTTACACTCTACCTCTTTGTGTTGCAATAAAAATGTTCTGGCTGGGAGTAGTGGCTCACGCCTGTAATGCCAGCACTTGGGGAGGCCAAGGCAGGTGGATCATGAGGTCAGGAGTTCAAGACCAGCCTGGCCAAGATAAAGAAACCCCATCTCTACTAAAGATACAAAAAATTAGCCCAGGCTGGGTGCAGTGGCTCAAGCCTATAATCCCAGCACTTTGGGAGGCCAAGGCAGATGGATCACCTCAGTTCAGGAGTTCAAGACCAGCCTTACCAACATGGTAAAACCCCATCTATACTAAAAATACAAAAATTAGTTGGGCGTGGTGGCAGGCACCTATAATCCCAGCTACTTGGGAAGTTGAAACAGAAGAACCGCTTGAAC
The DNA here is from genome assembly GCF_008728515.1 of Papio anubis. NCBI lineage: Eukaryota > Metazoa > Chordata > Mammalia > Primates > Cercopithecidae > Papio > Papio anubis. The sequence continues at coordinate 60,251,894 of NC_044977.1, forward strand.
TCGGGCAGCAGAGGTTGCAGTGAGCTGAGATCGTACCACTGCACTCCAGCCTAGACGACAGAGTGAGACTGTCTTTAAAAAAAAAAAAAAAAAAAAAAAGTTTCAACAATGTGGAGTTACACTAATAGATGACCATGGAAGGAGTGCTCTAGCTGATTAAAAAAAAAGAAAAAAACTCTACACAGGTACACCCATCCGCAGGAGCTCAGAGAGAGGGGATTTTCAGGAAACTCATCCTGCAGATTTGATTATCGGTAGCTGTATTCATCTACAGTGACAATTGTCTACTGACAATATGATACAGTGACTTCCCAGGAGAAAAACTAAAAATAAACCTGAATCCAAGTGTTCGTAAGGAGCAACCCCAATGCAGTCAAAAGAAATATTTGAGAAGTCAGCGTAGCCCTGAAAAAGATGTCCATCATTAATTGAGAGGGCTGCTGATGACAGGTCTGGGAAGACGGGCCTCTGCTGCGACATCAGGGATTTGCCTGAGAGCGAAGAAAATCTCTGATAGCGAAGGCTGAGGAACGATGATGAAAACTTTCCCGAGAAACTAGAAAAGCACATTATAGGCTCAAAAGCCCATTTGCCTACAGAGATTCAAGGAGGGGGCTTAGACATGGAGCCTGCTCAGAAGGGCTTGGCCAGCTCGCTCTCAGCCCGGCAACTGTACATTGGGTGATTTTCCATGTCTAACATCCTTGCAGGATGACATCATCCACCTGCATCTACTGAGGAAGTACATTTTCTTTGTCACTACAGCCTGCTTTTCTTAGGCTGAAGCTCTGCCTCCTTTCCAGACAGGGAGGAAGAAGACTTCACCAGGAAGACAAAGGAATCAAAAAACGGAAATCAAATCAAAGGCAAAGGAGAGAGAATCTAACTTCACGGGGCCTGAAATGCAGGAGCGCAGGGTGATAGGCTGTCAGTTCAGCCGCGACTCCCAACCTCTATGTGTGTTTTTTTAAAAAAGGTTCTTTTAATACCCAAAACCTGTATCTCTTCTGTCTCACGTTTTCTCCTCTAATCACTCGTCCCTTTACTTGAACAAATCCCAGACCCTTTATTCTATCTACGCTAAAGGAAGAATCACCTGGAGAGCAACAGAACACTTCTAAAACCTCAGTTTAGGAGCAAGAACTTTGAGTAACATTTGTTCTCTCCTAACCACCTGGCAAAGCACTCCACATGCCACTTTCAAAATAAACTCTGACCCGGTTATGGTTTGAGACACAGAGCTCAGCTACAGGCTGGCAGTTAAGTTTCAGAGACCTGTGGGAGTCAAGAGGAAAATCACAATTGCATTACGTCCACTGTGTCTGGAAACGCGACTGAGAGGCAGCGTCCTGACATCCTTTCAGTGTGCAGTCGGCGCCTGCCACCTAGTGGGAAGAAAGGCACATGTGCAGAAGCCTGGCAGAGGAGCAGGAGCCTCTGGTGGTCTTTTTTCTCCCTCTGGCGCCAAGCAAATGTCTTCAGGGTCCTGAATTTAGAAGGACGAGCACCACAAAGCCGAGGTCCAAGGCAAAAACCACAGGCACTGAAGCTGTTCTTAGGGAAACCAACCAACGACCAGCATATAGAATGAGGCGCCTCCTCTCCCAAACTCAAACAACTCGAGGTTTTCCACCAAAGTTTCCAAACCAAGAAGAGTATGAGGGGGGTGGGGTCCTCCTACTACTAACATCTTGCCACAGAGGCAGATCTGTGCTGTTGGCCGTGTGGGTGTAGGGTAAGATCCCCTCTCCACACACCCCTCCTCCACACGCAGCCCATCTCCAATCAACATCGAAGTAGCCAGAGTGATGCAGTCTAGATCTGCACCCAAGGCTGCTGGCACATCCGCCTCTCTGATACCAAGAAGCACAAAAACGTCAAAAGACCACTGAACTCTGAGGGAGCCTCAGATGCAGGATGAGTCAGGACCACTCTCAATGGCTGCTTCCTCCTCCGTACCAGGAAGATCCTGAAACCCGCCCTAACTCCTTTTATATGCTGCTGTGCAGCCCAGACAACCTGGTGGATGCAAAGGCACTAAAAAATGCTAATGATCTTGGAGAAGTTGAAAAATGCCACTTGTACAGATGAAGGAATTGAGGCTCAGAGAGGGAAAGTAACTTGTCCAAGGTCACACAGCTCATAAATGGTACATCTGGTATTTAAACTGTGCTCTTCCTCCTGCACAGTAAATGCCAGTCTTCCCTCCCATACCAGGAGGCCAGGAGAGCAGCCCTCTACCCGTCAGAGCACAAAGTTCGCTTGGACATCAGCGCTCACTGAAAGGAGCTGCAGCTTGCCTAATCTCAGAGGTAAGACTTCCTCTGTGTCACCACAGACAGCAGCATGGAGACCACCGGATGTCGGCCACACAGAGGCAGCTCCTTCTCTGGAAATAAAGAAGGTGCAAGGACAAGAACCGTCCTCTGAAACACGATGTCCCTGCCAGTCTAAGTGTTCAAACAGTAACTACATGAACATGGTGCAGAGAAGTTTTGCCACAGAGTTCCTCATGCACTGACAGAGAGTTAAACTAGGTCAGGGTTTTCTAAGCCATATTAACTGTGGAAGCAAAGCTTTCAAAATGGACTCTAGAAATAGGGGTGACCAGGATGAAAAGAAGGAAGGTGAGTCTCGGGTACCCCAGTAGGGAGCAAAAAGGGGAGGAGAGGCTCCCCAGCAAGTCCACAAACCCACAGCAGGAAGGTCTCAGCTAGAGTGTCTTTCAAAGCCAACATTTCACCAACACATAACTAGAAGGATAACCATGACAGCAGAATTCACAACTCTTTCCAAGGACAATTATAATTTGAATTCCCTTCACCCAGTTCCCTTCATTAATGTGCTTTAAGAAAATCCCTCTATTTTTTTTTCAAAATCTTGCCAAAAAAAGAAAGAAATACCCTCAATATTACCTTCCAGGTCCACTGAGATCATTGTGAGACACACGTCAAACCCAGGAGCAACTGTTTTTCCTTAATCCTAGACCAGAATCAAGCACTCCACAAGAAAACTGTCTTACTTACACCCATCATTTCCATGTAACACAACCACTGCCTTCTTCAACCCATAAATGTGGACACCTGAAGTCCAAAGTGTCTACATATCAGCATTACTTGGCAATAAGGTCTCCAGAGAAAGATACATTTTGCACTTAAAATTCTAAACCATATTATACACTAAAGCCTATTTCTGACCTTGCAGAAATCAAGGACTGATTAGCTGAGTATCTAATCACACGCCAGGTGCACCACGCCTCACGTGTTACCGCCATAGCCTCAGTAACACTATCCACCTCACGCACTTATTCCCTGAAAAAGCTGTGTGAGTCAAAGATTAAGGTCAATAGCAGTAAGACAATTGGTTTTAAAAGTCCATCTTCTATATGGGGCATCACTGTCTCCAACCCTAGGAGTCTTCCAAGTGATACCATGAACTTCTCCAACTTAGAAATGGAGACTCCGTTACTACACACAGAAATACCATCATGAACAACAGTTCCTGGACTAATCAAGACACAAAGGACTACGGTCCCTCTCAAGGGAAGCACAGAACATGATCGTGTTTTAAGGGCGCCTAAGGTTTCTCCTTCCCCAGCACTCAGTGACCGCAGTGACAGTTTCTTAAATGGAGCTCCAGATCATTTGGCCGCACCCTACCAGATGAAGACAAGAAAGCTCTTGTCCATACTTACTGAGGGCTGAAACTCCAGGCATTCTTCCTCAAAGTCAGGGTCTACCTGATGAAAAAGAATCATTAGGAAATTAAAACATCCATTGCTTTCTTAAGGACTGGGCCCCACTTGCAGGAGACTTCAAAGCCTGCAAACATCCTTGACCAGCTAAGAACTTGTCCATTCCCTCTGTTCACAAAACCAGCATGCCACAACAATGACACAGGTCACACGGGTACAGCACACATGGAACATCTACCAGTCACCAAGAGATGGTTCTCAAGTATAGACAGAGGAAGACAATGAATTCACTGGCAAAGCAATAGTTAAAAGCCTGAGATGGATAAAAGATCAATACACAGTCACTGATAATCCTGCTTATTTTTAGTTAAAAATAAAAAATTTAGGCCTCCAGCAAGAGCTACATTAGCCTCAAAACATAGCAGATAATGCCACCACCGCTAGTCTTCAGGAAACCACATAAATCATCTCTCACAGCTGATTAGCTGGGTCTGTAATTCCCTATGGCTTTATCTTAAGTTTGAACTTAGATTTTTTGATCTTCAGTTCTTACATATATCAAAATCACCACTTCATGTATTAGGCACCGTAGGGGGCTGAGCACACTTAGAGCCAGCCTTCCTCGGGTTAGGCACAGGAGCAGTGCTGACACCCACCATCACCTTGGAAATCTCTCAGCGGTCTCATGGGTGGTCCCAGATAACAGTGGGGGTCTTTTGATGCATGACTAGAATCTGATAGAAATATGCATCGTACATCTCCCAGCAGATTGGAGTAAAACTCAACATCTGTCACACAGTAGGATGGCTCCTTCATGTGATACAAAAATTAAAAGGTAAATTCCTCCTGTCCTTTAGCACTGAGTCTTTCGTCTCCTCAAAAACTCTTCACAGACTTTTTTTTTTTTTTTTCTTTGAGACACAGTCTTGTTCTGTTACCCAAGCAGGAGTGCAGTGGTGCGATCTCGGGTCACTGCAACCTCCACCTCCCATGTTCAAGCGATTCTCCCACTTCAGCCTCCCAAGTAGCTGGGACTACAGGCGTGCACCACCACACCTGGCTAATTTTTGTAGAGACGGGGTTTCACCATTTTGGCCACGCTGATATTGAACTCCTCAGCCTCCCAAAGTGTTGGGATTATAGGTGTGAGCCACTGTGCCTGGCCCCTTCACAGACACTTAAGGTAAAGTTAATTTCTGTGATATATTGACAATCCTACAAGTAAAAGACAAGCCACTGTCTATTCCACTAATGTTGTTTTTCCTTATAAGATTATTGTAAGTAATTATAAGATTATCCACTTCTTTATATGTCTTAGTGCTTCTGGTTCTACATACCATGTTTCCGCTGCAGCCTCAGTCGCTCATGCTAGGTGTGGGGCTAGTAGACAAGACGTGGGAAGGGTAGCATATAAGAGCAAAACGGAAGATAATACTGAAAACCTAGATTGGCATTATCTTCTAACTTACTTTCTCCCCACATCTTGATCAGCATCCCTGTCACCTACTAAAATGTGGTAATCATTTTTGACTCTTCTAGGGAAATGAGGCAGAAAGAAACAGAAAAACAGAAGGAAAAGCAAAGTGACTGAGTGTATTTCCCTAAGCCTTTTACTACACGATGGCTACAGCGGAATGAGAAAAGGTGATGAGATGCGTCAGCCTTGAAAGAGAAAACCACAGGGCTGCTGCTTACCTCTGCTGCCAAGTAATGCCCCGTGGCCAGGTGCTTGAAGCGGAAAAGGCTGTTCCAATACCCTGCTCCGCCCCGACACGGGTCATGCTGGACCACCTGCAAGAATGATCAACAGGAGTCAATGAAACGTCTACCTACACTAGGAAGACATTAAATTGCAGGCATCACAAGTCATAGTTCAGGAGTGGTATTTATAAGCTAGAAAAAAAAAAATCAGCATTTTCAACAAACCCATTGCCAGCGTCACACGTAACATCCAAACTCGAAAGTAAGCAATGTCTCTCCAAAGAAGGCATCGAGTCTCCTAGTTAACATACAATGGTTGGAATAAAAACTTCAATGGTTTTCGGGTTATTTGCCTTAGCCATAATGAAGTAGCAGATTCTGAAATGTTTCTACAAAAAGCACAGCCAATAAAAAGGGCTTTCATGGAGAACTGTTAAAGTCATCCGCACATGTACTCATGCACGCAGGCCTGTGCTCTGAAATGTGAAACTCAGTGCCTGGGCCAATGCATCAGAAAAATAAATGTCACATCAGCTTCTGGCCATGACAGAGTTAACCAGCACTGGTAGTTGGTGCCATAAACAATCAGACACTGCAGAGAATAGATGAAATTGCCATAGACAACTAGAAAACTGGATAAAATATCCCAAACAACTGTGTTCACACATTGGACAACTGGTGGTGCACAATGGTGATCTCTGAGAATAGGGAAACAAACGAGGCCAGCTCGGCTATTGCTCTGATTTTCTACCCAGGGGTCCTCTCTGGATGGCAGCATGAGGAGGAAGAATCCAAGCTGAGGGCACTAAGCTCATGGAGTTAAGGAGACAGATCAAAGTTGAGGGAGACTGAGGCAGCTAGAATTTGTGGGGATGGAGTACTAATGCATACAGAACTACACACAGAAAAAGCTCTGGAACTCTGCATAGGAGCCTCCCTTGAGTTTTTGGCTGAACATCAGACTGCATATGCATAAGGCAAGACCCTACGAAGCCAAATGAAGAAAAACAAGGAGTCTGAACGCTGAACTTTCCCAGAGCTCACCCAGGGCTGGGAGGAGTCCTGATTCTGAAAAGCCAAAGCAGAGAGATCACATGGAACACCCTGCGCATTAGTACACACATCAAAGGGGTCCCATCTTGGACGGGGAGCTAAACTAGCCCCCAAATTAACTCTACACAACACCTGGCTGAATAAAGCTTGAAAATAAGCCTTCAAAGGAGCAAAGGGATCCTACAGGTCACTTTAGTGTATAACAAAAGAAAATTCAGTACTCTTTAAAGGAACAACAGACTCCACATACTCAACAAACTTGTATTACAATGCTCAGTAAATAAAGGACTAGACAAAGAATCAGAAAAATGTGAACCATGAACACAGGACCTGTCAGACAGTATCAAATGACCCAGCACGTCTGTGGGGGTTGGTCAGGCAGCAGGGTAAACACACAGACACAGACAGACACAAACATACACACACACACACACACACACAAAGGCATATCATAATCAGATTAACATAAACCAGAAATAAAAAAGAAAAATCTTTACAGCAGCCGAGGTGGGGGGAGGATGCAAGGCAGAGACATTATATACAAGGAACACATTTTTTTACCCATCAAATAATCACAAACAATGCAAGCCAAAAGACAATGGATCAAAATCTTTAAAGAAAGTAAAAAACTGTCTACCTAGAATTCTATACACAAAAAAAGTCCTCCAAAATGAAGGCCACATGGAGAAAATGGGACTCTGACACACTGCTGGTGAGAATATAAAATGGTGCAGCCATTCACTGTGGAAGGCAGTCTGGCAGTTCCTCAAAAGGTCAAAAATAGAATTACTACGTGACCCAGAATTCCACTCCCAAGAGCCTTGAGAACATACATCCACATAAAAAGTTGTATATCAATGTTCATAGCAGCGTTATGGAGGAGCCAAAATGTGAAAACAATCCAAATGCTATTAAATGATAAATGGGTAAATAAAATATGGCACATCTATACAATGGAATATTATTTGGCAATAAAAAGAAATGAAGTACTGATACATGTGGCACTATGAATACACTTTGAACATGTTATCTGGTGTGGTCTCAATGTGTGTGTCCTCTCATCATTCATAGGTTGAAACCTACCCCCTAAGGTTATAGTATTAGAAGATCGTTTACATTATACTTCACCTTTGGGAGGTGATCAGGTCATGAGGCCGAGCCTTTATGAATGAAAACAGTGCCCTTATACAACAGACCCCAGAAAGTCCCCTCTCTTTCTGCCTTGTGAGGACACAGCAGATGAACCAGGAAGAGTGCCCTCACCGGACACTGAATCTGCCAGTGCCTTGATCTTAGATTCCCAGCCTCCAGAACTATAAGAAATACATTTCTGATATTTATAAGCAACCCAGTTTATGATAGTTTATAATAGCAGCCCAAATTGGACTAAGACATCATCCTAGGTGAAAGAAGTCAGATATGAAGGACCACATATGGTAGGATTCTGTTTATATGAAACATTCAGCACTGGCAAATCTATAGAGATAGGAAGTAGATTAGCTACCAAGGGCAGGAGAATGGGGGATATTTAAGGGGAAATAGGGAGTGACTGCTAATGAGCATAATATTTATTTGGGGATGATGAATAAGCTACAGACATATAATGTAAACCCTGGCTCATTACTACAAATATAAATACACGATGTTGTCTTCTCTCTTTTATTTTGAGGGGCACTTGACTTGCCAGAATCCATTTTAAAAAATGAGAGAAAGAAATATTCAATGTCTCCCTAAGCAATTCAGGAGAACAAGGTGAAAAATTGCTTATAAAATGGTATCAACCATGCAAAAATATCCTGTTCATAGAAAAACAGCTCAATGGAAGTAGGCACATTAAATTAGTGAAACAACACTTCACTTCTGCCCTTGTTTTCTTGATTTTCTATATTTCCTTAGTTTGCATTATTACTTTAAATTAACTCTGAAAGATGAGAAAGTCTCCATTTTTTTTTGTACCAATATCCAAATCACACATGAGAAGTGGTTTTGAGAGACTGTTCTGAATGTAAAAAACTCTGTGGTGGGGACCATGGGGGCATCAATCTTCAATGATAAAGTTCAAGACCAAATTCTGGCTCTCAAGCAGTTTTGTTTTTTGCAGGTTTTTCTTTGGCAAACAAAAAGTTTTATTTCAGAAACTGAGTTCACCATTTATAAATACACCAAAACATAGTCAATGCAAATTTAGATTAAGCATATGTACAATATTTTAACAAAACAACTTTTCTTTTCTGAGACAGGGTCTCGCTCTGTCACCCAGGCTGGAGAGCAGTGGTGCAATCTTGGCTCACTGCAACCTCCGCCTCCCAGGTTCAAGTGATTCTTGTGCTTCTGCCTCCCAAGTAGCTGCGATTATAGACGTGTGTCATCACGCCTGGCTAATTTTCATATTTTTAGTAGAGACAGGGTTTCGTCATGTTGACCAGGCTGGCCTTGAATTCCTGACCATCAGTGAACCTCCCACTTTGGCCTCCCAAAGTGCTGGGATTACAGGCATGTGCCACCACACCTGGCCAAAACAACTTTTCTAAAAGGTCATAGGCAAATGAGTGATCTATCTCACCTAGAGTATTTAAATAGTTTAAAATGAGAAAATGAACCTTTTTTTAGATGTTAAAGCAAAAACTCTGAAGACATAATTGTTAAAAGAATCTGACAACTGATATTTCATTCTGATGTCTCTCAAGGAGTTTATAATCTAGTAGGATTGACAGGTCCCTGTGTAGACACATACAGTAACTAAAGGGCAAATGCAGGTAGAGAAGAGGAAGAAAGGGGAAAATGGATAGAGGGTGGGAATTAACAAAAACTTTATATAGATTCCTTTTTATCATAACTGTGGAAACTTTTCTATACAATGCCCAAGATGAACTTGATTTTTTTTTCTTTTTTTTTGAGATGGAGTTTCGCTCTTGTTGACCAGGCTGGAGTGCAATGATGCAATCTTAGCTCACTGCAACCTCCGCCTCCCAGATTCAAGTGATTCTCCTGCCTCAGCCTCACAAGTAGCTGGGATTACAGGCATGCACCATCATGCTCGTCTAATTTGGTATTTTTTAGTAGAGACAAGGTTTCTCTATGTTGGTCAGGGTAGTCTCGAACTCCCGACCTCAGGTGATCAACCCGCCTCAGCCTCCCAAAGTGCTGGGATTACAGGCCTGAGCCACCATGTCCGGCTGAACTTGATTCTTACAATATCCATGTTAAAAGAGTGGTAAGACAATTTTTTAAATGGGCAAAATATCTGAACAAACATTTCACCAGAGAAGCTACACAGAGGGCAAATAAGCACATGAGAAAAATGCTCAACATCGTTAACCAAACCCACAATGAAATTTCACTACACACCTACTAAATCAAACGGGGGATGCAAATTCAACCCACATTGCAATTTCACTATGTACCTCCTAGAATGACTAACACTGAAAAGACTGACCATATCAGGCGTTGGTAAGGATGTGGAAGAACTAGAACTCGCACACATGACTTGTGGGAATGTAAAATGGTCCAACCACTTTGGAGAACAGTTTAGCAATTTCTTATGAAGTTGAATATATACCATACCATACCATACCATACCATACCATACAACGGCTATCATATGATCCAGCCAATCCACTGCTAGGTATTTAATCAAGAGAAATGAAGGAAAGTTACATCCATACAGAAACTTGTACACAAATATCCCTAGAAGCTTTATTTGAAATAGCCAGAAATTGGGAACAACTCAAATGTTCATCAACAGGTGAACAGATTAACAAATTGTGGTGTATCCATATGATGGACTATTATGCAACAATATAAAGGAACAAATTAATCTGATACATACAACAATATATATGAATCTCAAAATAATTATACTGAGTAAAAAAAAAAAAAAAAAAACAGAACATAAAGACTGTATACCGTATGACTTCATTTATACAAAGTTCAAGAAGAGGTAATACTAATTTATGGAGATAGAAGTCTCCAGGAGGAAAAAGGAAACACTGCCGGGAAAGAGAGGCTCAAGGGACCTTTTGGGTGCAGCTATCGTTCTGTTTCTTGTTCTAGGTGCTGGTTACATGGCTGAATGTATACGTAAAAATTCACTGAGTTGTATACTTTGACTTGGGCACTTTACTGTACATAGGCTAGTCCTCAATAGCAACATGAAACAATTGAAGCTAGGGAGGAGGAAGAGAGAAGGCAAGCAGAGACAGAAAAATGTATCTATTCAAATTCAAAATTTAAACTAGAATTCTAATTCATGCTGCAATTACACAGACAGGAAGGCTTGAGGTGACGAAAGAGCTCCATGTTAGTTGAAGCTCTCATTGCCTCTTTCACCAAGCATTCAGATAATTTCCTTCTTTATCCTGCAATTCTAGACTCTCCTCACAATAAACTGCATGCTGTGGGCAGAATCTTCTAGCTTCTTTAAGTTGCACACTGATTATGTTACTCCCTTCCTCAAACAACTTTCCACATTTCTCTCCTGTCCATAAATGAAATCCCAACTCCCTATAGCCTGGATATATGGCCCTTCAGACTCTGGTCTCCAAAAACAGTTTCTGTTTAATTTTCCACACCTATCCCATGACCTTCACCAAACAAGTTACTGAGTTTTATCCTACGCTGCTTCGTGTTTCCACATTCTGCATCATTCTTTTACATGAAGTAACCTACTCCATTCATCTCTTCCTTCTGAAATATAAATCATCCTGCAGGTACCAGATCAGATGCTATCTCCTTCAGGAAGTCTTCCTTAATTCTTCAGCCAACCAGACATTCACCCTCTCTCACTGAAACCTCCAAAGCATGTGGAATATGCCTCTTATCACCTTCACCATCCCCCTGTGTGTTCTAGTTATCTGGGTGCATATCTTCTCATTTCTGCCCCATCGCCAATGTGGGCATCACCTATGTATCATGTCAGGTAGACACTTGGTTAAATATTGTTGTGATAGATAAATGAGCAAAGGAAAGAAAACAATAGAAGAGATTAGATGGCTCAGAGAAAGATATTTCTAATTTCATTTTTGAATTTGTTTCCAAAGTACTTATTCTTTCCCTCTGCACAAACATCCAGCACCATGATATGTCATGATGCGCTTACTTCACTAAGCCGTCCACAACCCATTTTTGGAACAGGGTGGGTATAAGTACCCGTTTGTGACATATATATATAAATATATATATACACACACACACACACACACGTATTCTGTGTGTGTGTATGTGTGTAGGTGTTGGATATATAGGTGTATAGACATATACAGGTATATATATGTATATATATTTGTAGAATATATATAGAAAGAGCCCTTTCTCCACCCTATCCTTACCTCCACCTCCCACAGGGCTTTTGAACTAGTGGCAGATGTGGCCGACTGCCGGCCCGTGGTTCTCAGAAAGACATGCTGCTTCTTCCTGTGTTCGTCACAGGTGAGAAACTTCTCCTGCTCAGCATGGAACAGCCTCACCACGTCACCCTAAAAGTCAACACGACAAAGAATTAAGGAAAAAAGAATTTAAACAGAGAATTAGACTGCTGCCCTCAAGAAGAGTCAAGTAACGCTCAGCCCATAAAGCATCAAACTCACCCCCTTTAATATGTCATCTTTGTTATCACTCCATTTCATGAAAAGGACTATTTTCCAGCTTGTATTGCAGTTGACGGAGTTGACCTGAAAAACAGATTAGAGTTATTTTTTCATGTACCCCTCACAACAACTGTGTCATCCAGCCCCCAAATTTCTCACTGCAGCCTAGGAAGCAGGGCTGTACTTCAGACTAAAAACTCTAAAGATTGATGCCACTAAAATCACAGCACCTGCAAATGCAATCGGCAGAGTTTGGCAATAAATGGTTCATTTGCACCAATCACTATGCACAGTCCAACCATGACTAATGGAACCAACCCTCCTGCCTTTCTGGAATGATATTTTCCGTTTCCTCCAAGTCTCTTGCTCTGTAGCCAGAAAGTAAAGGCCTGATGAAAATAAGTACTTACAAAATGGAATGAGCTATAAAGGGAAAAAAATGAGTCCAGTGTATACACTCGAAAATGTTAATGAGCATTGTTAACAACAGCAGCCATTGTTTGTGCACTAAATCTATGCCAGGCACTAGGTTTAGGCGCTAACATGCACCATCTCCTTTAATTCTTTGCAACACCCTAAAAAATAGGTCTGACCACCACCCCCATTTCAGAGATAAGGAAACTGATATGCAGGGAGACCGGGTAACCAACCTACCATCACAGAGCTAGGAATGGCAGGCAGGATGTGAATCCACATCTATCCCACTGAAGAATTTGTGTCCTTACCCATCAGACAAATATTTATGTCACAAGGAAGTAACCTCCTTGTATCCTATAATTGCCAATTTAGAGGATAAGGAGATGTATTGCCAAAAGCAAGCTATCACCCTTGCAGAGCTGCTGATAATCTGCAGTGTTCCTTTTTGAACAAATTAGAAAGAGGCATCCTGTATAGGGAGACAAATTAGAAAAAGGTGCTCCTATGGCCAGAAAGTAATTAGTAAAAGGGGTCATCTCTGGCTTCACAAATTAAAAAACAATCCCTCAGTGATGTGAGGCTTAGCAAACTGAGCACTAGAGTGAATATCAGCCCGCATCTACTACTGAATACACAGAGTTGCACAGCCTTACATGGCAGCCTTAACCCTGGGCCTGTTTCTTCACCTGCAGAATGGGCACCTGCCCCAAGTCACTGCGGAAGTCACTCTCAGCACACGCATGCACTGGCGCCAGCCAGACCTGCTCCTGCAGGATACCCATGCCCACAGGCATAACTCAACGTCCTTACCTCATTGCAGCCTGGGTTATCTACCAGTTGATGGCTGCTAGCATGTAGGGGCTGACCAGCATTGACGGGGTTCAGAACAACCTTGTCACCTATGACCACCTGGAAAGGAAAGGAGCAATACAGCTTTGCACAAAACTGATAAGGACTGCAGATTGACCACTGGGCAGTTCTAGGAGACGTATGTGTCTGTGTTGAAGGAGGCAAGGCCTATCCCCAGCAAGTATAAAGATACAGCACACACCATACCTCCCTCAAAAGCTGACCCTGTGTAGAAGGGGTCATGTTTACAAGGTTAAACCTGAATTTTGTTCCCCGAGTGTCACTGATTATACAGAGATATTTCAAAGCCAGTCCAGAGCAGGAAAAAACAAACAAAAAAACACTTCAGTTTAGGGTACCTATATAAATAAGTTTTAAGTAAATTTAAGAAAAAAAAAGATAGAGTCTGAGTAAGTCTTTATCTTTGACAGACAAAGCCACAACTTTATGTTTCTAAAGCAATTACTTTCATATTTTTACTATAACATTTGGAAATACATTTTCTATGATCAGGTCATATATATAGCCATTTAGACTTATATGCATGTTTGTATATTTATAATATATACAATATACTATACATATAACTAAAACAAAAGTTGCCCCCCCCCCAAAAAAAACAATACTTATCATTACGTGGTATAACACAGTCTGATCTTTCTGTTCTATTCCATTTTCAAACAGGATAGTCACAAGCCACTAAATTGATGTCATAGCCCACAAATGGGTCTACACTTATTTTTTGTAAAATACTATTTTAAATTCAAGTCCATCTCATCTTCTCAACTAAGTCATGGCCACACACAGATTCATTTAAAGGATAGGAAAGCAAAGGATGTGCTGAAAATGAAATTCAGAATAAGGCACACTTGTTTTCTATTTTTGGTTAGAGAAGATGTTTCCTAACATGAAAAACCATCTATTTTCAAGCTTATCACATTTGAGAAGCATATACAATTGAATTTTCTCTAACTCCAAATGAATATAAATTCATTTGATAAATCCAACACTTTTGGTGAAACCTAAGTTTTACTGGGCTTTTCTTCCTGTTCACAGTTAAGGATCAATTATTTACCAACTATGAGGGAATGGTCTGGTACCACATGTTTCTGGTACATTCCTTATCATATACACACAAATATATAAACATATTTGAACTTTGCAAAGCTTGTAAATTTAAACGGCACTATTAAAAAGTGTCAAAACCAGTTTTAAAGTTAAAGCTGGTTGAGCATTTTGAGACTATTTCATGCTGTTTGAGGCATATTTTTCAATAAAAAGCAGCTATTTTAGAATCATTAACAAGGTCAAAAACATAGCTGATAGCATTTAACCACAATCACTGTTAAGTATATGCCCACATAATGGCTGACTAATTCAGCCAACAAATATCAGAACTGCTCTAAGGTTTCCTGTGGCTTTATATACTAGAGAACCCTCGGGAGTGGGCCCTGCTCCAGACCCACTGCATTGCTGAACACGATGGGGAGCCTGAATGCTTCTCAACATAGGAACAAATGAAGCTGATCGCAATTTCTACTCTCCTCCCCTACTATGGGTAGGTTATTTCTCTTCCATCCTCCATCCTTTATTAACTTTATTTCCAAAATAGAAAAGACATTTCTATTCCACTAATGGGTCTGGAATGACAGGGACCCTCTCCAGGACATTAATACGGGAGAGCTGTTTTTGTGGTAAAGTTCCTAAGGCAATGGGCTGTTCATACAATGTTTTCAGACGTCCAGGAGGAAAAACACAGTGACAGTATTTAGGCCACACTTCTCTCCACAGCTCCCTGTTTCCCAAACACTAGTTTCCATAGCAATTCCCTTCTCTTTATGCAGGACGAGGGTCTGGTTCCAACTTTCAAAGTCTCCTCCTTGACTCTAATATACAGTCACACTTGGAAGCACGGCACGGAACACTTTCTAGGCGGAGAATCCGCACTTACGCTGTCTCCAATGGATCGCAGCTTGTAGAATGGCTGAATGTAAAACCAGGACCCTTCATTTCCAGCCTCATCCAATGTGACTCTCATGGCGTTCTTCTCCAACAGAGCGGGAAGCCTCTTATTCACTGTTAGGTATTTATTACTTTTCAAATGCAGGAGCTAAAAACCCACCAAGAGAATAAAGTGAGTGTCAGCAAATCTGAATTTTCTACCATTCCTTCTTTCAATCATATCAACTATGTAGCAAACATTCCTCCCACCATTGAGCTGCTGGTGAAGCTAAAGAATCACAAAGTGCCTAAGGCTGCAGATGATTAGAAAAGGAAGAAGAGAAAAGGGAGCAGAAAGAGAGGGCAGAATACAAGAAAAACTGTCATGTTTTATTTTTCAGCATAGCCTTGGACAAGATGGATGTTGCTCAGGTCAACTGTTCCATCATCAGCTGCCATCTGTCAGTGGGATAGACCTAACCCTGTGTGAATGGGCTAAGGAACTGCAGTGTGGCATGCCCTGACACATAGGTGGAGCTGAGGAAGGCCACTCTGAGCACAGGCAAGAGTTTAAAAAACAAAGCAGGGCCAAGCGAAGTGGCTCATGTCTGTAATCCCAGCACTTTCAGAGGCAGAGGCAGAAGATTGCTTGAGCCCAGAAGTTTGAGACAAGCCGGGACAACACTGGGAGACCTTGTCTCTACAAAATATTTAAAATCAACCAAGTGTGGGAGTACACACCTGGAGTCCCTGCTACTCAGGAGGCTAAGGTGGGAGGATCACCTGAGCCCAGGAGTTGCAGGCTACAGCGAGCTGAAATCACACCACTGTACTCCAGCTTGGGTGACAGAGCAAGACGCTGTCTCTAAAAAAATTAAATAAAATAAAATGCAACCCCTCTGGAGGATTGTCATTTAATTTGGAAGAAAATGGTTTGAATTTCCAAGTACTTTATTCTTGGTTTTCGGGTAACAATTACATGAGCAGTATGGAAAGACTGAAGACCTAGACGGGATATAACGTGTCTGATAGTCAGTCTAGACCAGAAACAGTTGGCCAAGGCTTCCCAACTCAACAGGTTATAAGAGAAAGTGGAAAGGAATATGAAAGACTGCCCAATCCCTTGAGAAATGGTACAACCGGCCGGGCGTGGTGGCTCACGCCTGTAATCCCAGCACTTTGGGAGGCTGAGGTGGGCAGATCACGAGGTCAGGAGATCGAGACCATCCTGGCTAACACGGTGAAACCCTGTCTCTACTAAAAAAACATAAAAAATTAGCCGGGTGTGGGGGCGGGTGCCTGTAGTCCCAGCTACTCGGGAGGCTGAGGCAGGAGAATGGCGTGAACCCGGGAGGCGGAGCTTGCAGTGAGCCAAGATGGCACCACTGCACTTCAGCCTGGGTGACAGAGCAAGACTCCGTCTCAAAAACAAAAAAAAAAAAAAGGAAAAAGAAATGGTATAACCAGAATGAGACTCCATTGCTAATTGCGAATATCCTCCTTTTCACATGGTAACAGATACAGCTGCTAGAAGTGTTCAGAGGTCCTCCAAATCCCCGAACAGTGCTGTTGGAGGTAGAAGAATAACCTGTCTGATCCATAAGCCCCGATGACCCCTAGCTAAAATAAACAAGGAAAAGGCAACGTCTTTCCAATCCCTCAACTGATCCCTTGGTGAGTGGCCTCTGGTCCTGCACATATCTGTCTAGGTGCCAGACTCAGTTTGTTTATAAACCAAAGTTACCTACAGGTAGGCCCCAAGATCCAGGGTTGGGGGAAGTAATAATAACTAAGATTAATTACGGTGTATCCACAGCTTATTCTGGGACAGGCACCTCTCAACCATGCTAAAGAGCAGATGCCATTACCATTTCCATTTTGCTGGTAAGTAAAGTAACACATGGCAAGATTTCTTGCCCCAAATCTCACAGTGAGTTACAAAACCTGAATCGGAATGCATTTAGAAGTTTATGTCCTTAGCCTCTGTACCTTTCATCTTCGGGTCAAGCCATATTCTCCAATCTAACCAAATCAGGAAGTCTTGTACTCTGAATTTCAGGGCACTGGCCTGGCTTAGTAATAAAGCTGACACTGAACTTGGAGCCCACCTGGACACTTGTGTCCATTCTGAAGAGGATGGAACTTAAGGAGGAGGAAGTGGATGAGTGGGACTGGCAGGATCTAATCTTCAACCAGATTCTCAAGCTACTTTCACTATTTCAAAAGGCCTAATGTAAAGAGCCCATTTAACCCCAAAAGGTTGCTTTTACCAATCTTTTACTAGTGTTCCCATCTTCCTGATTAGCCCTGCTCTATACCTAATAGCAAGAGAAAGGGGAAGGATTCCTATGTAATTAGTAATGTTTACACAGTGGGCAAAATCTTTCAAAAAGGAAAAAAATGAAGGAAGATCATCAAACGGGTCTAGGTGCTCAACAGTTGGTAACCACTACTCTTTGTGCCTGGACAAATCAAGAAAGCCACATGTTGCACTGGGCTTCCACGAAGACTGGCATGGACCCAGAGAGATCTTCTGAGCAAAACCTGTATTAGCTGTTTCCTGGTTTGTGTTTTATCTCCATGACAAATGTAAAGGCACAAAAGATAAGCAACCCATGAGACCAGACATGAAAACAATAAATATTTTTGATAAGTATAAAATGTATCAAAATGAGAAGTATTTTTTATTTGAAAAGTCCCAAAGGTACAGAATTGCTCTTATTACCTCTGGGGAGCAGCTCTTCTTGGCCAGTAGATAAAAGTTACAGGGAAGCTAATCTTCACCAAATAGGAAGAATTTTCAAGCATTATAAGTTAAACAGAACTGCAACAGCCAGGTTCCTTTTAAAGTAGGAAGCTTCCCATTTGAAGTGTCTGGAGTGAAACGATCAGCCACAGACAGAGAGAAGTAGATGCTCACACTGAGAGATGACCAAGCAAACAGCCCTAGAGTCCATCACATCTAACAAGAAACACTAGACTTTTTGCAATAAACTGGCTGCCTCCATGGAGTCCTACCATAAAGGTGTCCAAACCCTGTCTTATGTGTTTGTTTTCCCAGCTGTGTTCTTTGTAACGCTTCAGTTTCAGAAGGGAAGAGACGCCTTGACCTACCTGGATCACATTGCCATACTGGATTACGGTCCCCAGCAATTTCCTGTTTTCTGTCTCATTCTGCTTCTTTTCCAAGTCTGCAGCGTGCTGTGCATTGAGAAGAAAGATTGGTCAAAAAGAGGGAACAATGTGTTCTAGTCTATTGCAGTTATGCAGAACAAATGTCGCCAGTTAATACAAGAATCACAGAAATAAGCAAATCCCTGCGTACACACACTGAGGCTTCATGAAATGAGCCAAAGGGTTCAAACAGCCCATCCACTCTGCCTTTGCTTTGTTGACCTTTTTGGCCTCTTTAAGATGTTTTTGTTTTTGTTTTTTTTTTCTTTCTTTAAGGAATTCATGGGTATTTGCTTAGGGTGAGAATAAGTCAAGAGCTGAAATATCTTCAAAGAAAATAGGGTCAGGGAGGGGGGACGGAGGGAATTTGCGTAGCCCCTTTACAATTTGTGAAAGTCCTCTTTAAGGCTTTGGACTAAAAGAAGACTGAATTTAAATGCTGGATTTGGGTGGTTTGTGGTTTCGTGAACTTGAATGTGTTATTTAGTATCAGTGAGCCTCCATCTCCTCCTTTGTAAAATAAGGATAAAATGGTACCTGCACCTCACAGGAACTTCACTGCACAGTACCCGATACACTGTAGCACACATGGAGTTATTAGTTATTCTTGTTAGACATTAATTATAATGTAATCAATTTTTATAATCATTCCCTGAAGGGAACATTATGACCCCACTTTTAAAGAAGAAATTGACTCAAAGTGATTAAAAAAGTTGGTCATCCTTGCATAACTAGTTGGATGATGGGTAGGAAAGGGATTTGTTATACCATTTCTCTTCTTCTGGGTACATCTGAAACTTTGCTTAATGTTTTTTAAACCACACATTTATTAAGTGGCAGAGATAGTGTTCAAGTCCACATATGGATAAACTGTATAGCTGCAAATGAGGCTGGGAGAGGTCATCATTCCAAATGTGACATGCTAGAGGAGACATGGTAAAGCTGAATAGAAGGTTCTAGAATAGTCTGGCAGGGCCACCTTCCCGAATTCATTCACCTGTGCAACTCTGAAAGCACTGTTACCACACTACAATAATGGTGAAGGGCAATGGGCTTTATCCTAGGCAGTCAGCAAACTGTTATCCCAACCCATCTCCCAAACAGAGACTGGTGGAGGGGAAGTAAAATAACGGAGAAGAAATTCAGTATTGAATCTGATGAATGGTAAAACCCTGATGATAAGAGTGTACTTCAGAAGGGTTTCGAAAGCACTCTTCCTCAAGTGTCTCCTTTCCTTAGGTCAAGATGCTACCAGGTGCCAGTGGGTCCTATTTCCCAGGTAATGTCTTCATTTTCACAGTCTTCTGGACACGGTCTTGGGTCCCCTACCTACCTGCCTCATCATCTTGTCCTCTCTACTGAATTCCACCAAGCCTCACTCAGTATTCTCATCACAAAATGGGGACAACGGAAGCCTTTTAGGGCCATTGTAGAGATTAGAGAAAATGTATGCCAGACACATAACTGCCATTTGATCATAAATTTTAATCATTATTATTATACATTAGTTTCTAAAACTAAGAAATGTTCTGACGATTAACATTTCAAAAGGTGACCTAAGTTGGCTGGGTCAGAACCTTTCTGTTTCCTTCAAATTCAGCATCTATTCCATTTCTACCTAGAACATAGGTATTTTTAGGAAAGCACATCTTTTGAGAAAAATGAACTGCAGGAAGCAATTCTAAGCCAAAATGAAACCATATTACAGGAGGGGAATGATCCGCACACGTTAGCGTGGATCACTGCAAGTTGACCACATCTGGCATCAGCTCTTTAAAACAATGGCCCATTCAAAACTTCCCTCTTTCTCTTTCAGAATTAGTTACCAGTCTGCTATTCTCAGTGACATAAGGATAAAATCCACTGGGTGCAAGACACATTCAGAAATAATACCAGTGCTTGCAACATGGCAATCTTTGGCATGCAAGTTGCCCTCAGCACAGTTCTCCTGAATCTTTTCTTTCCTCTGCATAAATACTCTCCTTAGCAGCCTCCCACCTCTTGTTCTCCCTAATTTCATGCCTGAGCTTACACTCCCTTTGGAGATTTCTACAGTACCCACAGGTTCTGCAGGTAGTTTTCCAAACAAAACATTGGACTGCATCCATTTGGAATGAAGGCTTACTCTTTGTGGAGAGCCGTTTGTTCTTTCTGCTTAAGAGTTCTCAGCTAACACTGATTGCAAACTCAAGAGGGGAAAAATATCAAAGGGAGAAAACCCAATGGATTCAGTAAAATAAAATACAACATTTTCCCACATGGAAATATGGTTTTTCCTTGTTCAAAGCCCACACAGAAAGGACTCACCCTTAGAGAGTTCTTAAGTAGCATTTCTTGGACTCAAATGATCAAAGAACTCATATTTAAGTGGAAAAATGCTCATGAACATTCCCCTTACTCTCAAGAACGTCCAATGGCTTCAGTTTAAGAAATACTAATATTATGTTTCTACCTATGCTTAGAATAAGTACAGTACAAAAACAGCAACCCAATGGTTACTGGTTTATCTAGAAAGAAATGTCAAATTAGCCATCAAGAAGGCATATATTCCACATTAAAGACTAATTAAACACCAGCAGCTCTAAAGAGCATGGACATTTGTCAAAAGACATATAAAAGGCAGGGGAAGAACAGAAAATTAAAACAAAATTGGAGAATAAATATCTAAAGACTTCTTTTAAAATAAAGATATTCTTGGCCAGGAGTGGTGGCTCATGCCTGTAATCTCAGCACTCTGGGAGGCCGAGGCAGGCAGATCACCTGAGGTCAGGAGTTTGAGACCAGTCTGGCAAACATGGTGAAACACTGTCTCTACTAAAAATACAAAAAATTAGCCAGGCATGGTGGCAAGCGCATGTAGTCCCAGCTACTCGGGAGGCTGAGGCAGGAGAATCACTGGAACCCAGGAGGCAGAGGTTGCAGTGAGCTGAGATCGCGCCACTGCACTCTAGCCTGGGTGACAGAGAGAGACTCCATCTCAAAAACAGATAAATAAATAAGACATTCTTAAATATCACATCTAAAACTGTCACAACTCTGTTAAACTAAGAGTTAATACTATTTTAATTGTTATAAAGTTTAATGATAACTGAGCCTTCACATCACCACTGAATAAGTATTACATGTATTAAGCTTATAGACCATTTTAAGAATTCACTTTTCTAAGAAGAAAACTCCCCATTTCATTTTTTACTAAATGTACAAATATCAAATTTAATTCATTTCAGTTCACATTAGTCGTTACATAAATCCCCTCACAAAACCAAGTCTGGGCTGGGCGCGGGGGCTCATGCCTGTAATCCCAGCACTTTGGGAGGCTGAGGTGGGTGGATCACGTGAGGTTGGGAGTTCAAGACCAGCCTGACCAACATGGAGAAACCCCATCTCTACTAAAAATACAAAATTAGCCGGGCATGGTGGCGCATGTCTGTAATCCCAGCTACTCGGGAGGCTGAAGCAGGAGAATCACTTGAACCCCAGAGGCAGAGGTTGCAGTGAGCCAAGATCATGCCATTGCACTCCAGCCTGGGCAACAAAAGTGAAACTCCGTCTCAAAAAAGACAAAAAAAAACCAAGTCTGGTATTTAGACAAAACCATCCATGATTCTTCTAGGTTCAACAGGAGGCAAGGCAATAAGGTAGATGAAAAGGTAACAAGGTACAAACACTACAGGCCACTGATCAAGGCTGTTTCTACCCTTAAAAAGAATGAGATCTGGTTGGTTAAATCCCTCAAGTACATTCCAAGAATGGGCCCTCACTGTAAGATACTAAGTGCCTTTCTAAAGGATATTCACGCAATATTGACCAAAAAACTTTTCACTCGATGTAACATTAATAATTCCACTTCTAGGAGTTTCTCCTAAGAGGACAACCTGGCATATGCACAAGGCCATAAAACTTTTTTCAGAATGGCAAAGGTTGTCAGGATCCTGAATATCACTCCCTACCTAACCTCTGCCCATAGAGGCTGGTTATCTAAAATTACAGTACTGCCATACAAGGAAGTGACCATGTAGCCATTAAAAATGAGGATAGAGGCCAGGTATGGTGGCTTACGCCTATAATCCTAGCACTTTGGAAGGCTGAGGTGGGCAGATCACCTGAGGTCAGGGGTTCAAGACCAGCCTGGCCAACATGGCGAAACCCCATCTCTACTAAAAATATTCCCAAAAATTAGCCAGACATGGTGGTGCACGCCTGTAATCCCAGCTACTCAGGAGGCTGAGGCAGGTGAATCACTCGAACTCAGGAGGTGGAGGTTACAGTGAGCCAAGATCGTACCACTATACTCCAGCCTGGGCAACAAAGTGAGACTCCGTCTCAAAAAAAAAAAAAAAGAATGACAGAGATTCCAATTTATTCACAACATATTAAAACTGGGAAAAAAGCAAGTTAAAGAAAGGGAAGTGAATAGCATACTCATGTTGATAGTTTAAAATGTGGAGACACAGGAACAGAATAGCGGGTAGGAGAATAGGGAAAACATCAAAATAAAACCCAAGGTTATCTTTGAGGAACACAATTTAGGAATCCCATCAATTAATATTTTTTTGCTTTTCCTACTCATATATTTTGGAATTCTCCTCCTAAAATACATGTGTGTAATTTCTTCAAAAACATCTTCATCATGTCTCTGTGTCAAGTACTCTGAATTTTTTAAAGTCACGCCGTGGCTCATGTCTGTAATCCTGGCATTTTGGGAGGCCAAGGCGGGTGGACTACTTCAGCTCAGCTCAGGAGTTCAAGACCAGCCTGAGCAATGTGGCAAAACCCCGACTCTTCAAAAAATACAAAACTTAGCCATGCATGGTGGTGTGTGCCTGTAGTCCCAGCTACCAGGCAGGGAGGTGGGAGGATCACTTAAGCCCAGGAGGTTGAGGCTGCAGTGAGCCATGAACATGTCACTGCACACCAGCCTGGGTGACTGGGTGATAGAGTGGTGAGACTGTCTCAAAAAAAAAAAAAAAAAAAAAAAAAAAAAGGAAAGGCATCTTAAACATGTTACCTTTTCATTATTTCAAAATCCTGATAATTTAAATATCTATTACTCTTTTCCTTTGAATAATGGGTTGCGGACTGTTTTTAATTTCTAATGGGAAAAAAAAAAAACACTCTAGGATATGGTTTCTACCACTATTATTCACTATGTTCCCTAAGCAACATCAAGGTCTGCCCCTTCATAGCCATCTGTTATTTTATTTCAGAGATAGAGAAACTATTATCAAATGACAATAGAAAGGTTACTGAAACAGTGAGGAAAGGTTATTTTGTTAAAGTCAACAAGCTCTGAATCATGTAATGTGATATTGAAGCAAGGCTTCTAAAAACAAGCATTGTAGTACCCAGACAATAAGGACCTGGCACTCCTCTGGCTCTTCCTAGCTTGTCAAAGCTGTGACTTAAGTAATCATTTCTCAGAACAAAACAATGTAGGTGCTTGTTTCAAGATAACAGCTATGCTGCTGTCAGAAAACAGTAGTAATGGCCTTTAGAAGAAATTATGTGATTTGCAGATGGGAAGAAGCTCATTTTGTCAAGAGACCCTTAGGATATCATGACCAAGAGAGTCAAAATCCAGTTATTCCCGGAGAAGGAAAAAGCATAGACAGTAACCAGCCACTAGATGTCACTCTCCTTCAGAGTGCTGTTTATGTTGCTTATCCTAGTCAAAAGGAAGTCAAGTGGTCTAGACAACTAATTCCTTAAATGGCATTAATTTAAAATAATCTGACCTCTGATTGGGGTGCTGCATAGTAGTTGACAAAAATAAAAATGAAAACCCACTGGAGACTGGCCATCAGTCCCAACGGCAAAGTGGCTGCCCAAAATACAACATCTTATTGGCTGGTGGGAACGTAAATCGAATGAAACATGTAGATGACTTTAAGACACTAGGGGGAAAAGTTCCAGCTAAGCAGAAAAGTAGGAACTGCAGAAAGTGAAGCACAAAGTCAACATTCAAGACCTGAGGCCGGGTGCAGTGGCTCACGCCTGTAGTCCCAGAACTTTGGGACACCAAGGCAGGCGGATCTTGAGTTCAGGAGATCGAGACCATCCTGGCCAAAATGATGAAACCTCATCTCTACTAAAATACAAAAAATTAGCCAGGCGAGGTGGCGCGCTACTCAGGAGGCTGAGGTAGGAGAATCGCTTGAACCCAGGAGGTGAAGGTTGCAGTGAGCTAAGATCGTGCCACAACACTCCAGCCTGACGACAGAGCAAGACTCCATCTCAAAAAAAAAAAAAAAAAAGACCTGAAAGTTACATCAGTAATCTTAAATCAGGGAAAATAACTGGCTTCCTTTTTTATTTTTTTAAAGCATAAACAGCATGAGAGAGATCACTGTTTTTCTCTTTTTAATAAGGAGTTGACCATTTTTGATCACCTTATGATTGAACTTTTTTCAACCATGCTGTTTTCTTCACAGTTCATTCATAGGAAGGAATGTCAAAAGGACTTGCTGATGAAACATAACATATAGAGCACAGGTTGAAAACAGGGCTGGAGAACCACATCCGGCCTGAGCCATTTCTCTTGGTGTTGAGTGTATATTTCAAGCCTTAATTGAGTTAGTTTCCAACATCTTTTCCAAAATTGAGATATTACACATAAAAGCATGGATTTTTATCTTCTCTTAAAAAGCAAAAGACGTGGCAGCAGCTCTCAGCCCACGTTCCCAAGCAGTGACAGTAGGGAGGTAGAGCTGCCCCTCCAGACTCACCCACAGGACCCTCCACTTGGCAACACTACCCACCAAGCCCACTTTATTCCTGTTGGTTTCCTGCACGGCCAAGAGGAATCTGAATTTACAACCCCTGTGGTAAAAAGTGTAGGAGAGGAAAGAGTTGGAGATGTATTAATAAGATCTCACTGAACAGAATGATCTTTATACCAGAAAAGCAAAGTCAGGACAACTAAAGACACACAGACCTTCCACAAAGATAGCCCACTATGGGCATATGCACTAAATATACATACATGCAGGATTGACCAACCTTCCCCACCTATTCAACTAGATTCCCACGTTCCCAGCACAGACTCTGGGTAGATTATGGATTTGTGCAATGACTGGAAGAGGGTGCTACTGATGTTCAGTGGACAGGAGCTAGGGGTGCTGGGTATAGTGAATGCATATTACAGTCCTATGCAAGGATGAACCATCATTTATCCCATACAATTCTATGTCTAGCTGGACATTCACGTAAGTTAAAAAGCTATCTGTCGGCTGGGCGCAGTAGTCCACGCCTATAATTCTAGCACTCTGGGAGGCCGAGGCAGGAGGATCACTTGAGCTCAGGTGGTCAAGGCTGCAGCGAGTCATGATGGCATCACTGCACCCCAGCCTGGGAGTATCTGTAATTACCTGAACCTAGCACCTCACTCCATTTTACATATCAACAGAAATCACAGCTTCCCATGGTTTTATTAATACTATTAATAAATTTTCCAAAAGTACAAGTACTACTTAAGAAAGAAAAGAGTGTAGTTTGCATTATTTATAACATGATCGAGAGCTGCTGATTATTTGGGAAAAAGATATAATCATAATCCCAAAAGGCACAACAATCCAGAATACCATAATCCCAAATGTTAAAATCCCCAAAGGTCAAAAAAGACCAAAATCCCCAAAATACAAAAATGTTAAAATTAAAAATTTTAAAATTAAAATAATTTTAAAATTCTTTAAAAGAGACTGATATTTTTAAAAGGGGATTTGAGAAACATGTGAAAATACAACAGAACACTTCACAGGCCATTTTATATAATAAAATGGGGAATAGTAACATACATATTTTTGCAAGTATAAACACTCAAGTACACTAACAATGGTCACAGGGAGTATAAGCAGATTAACCATAAATAAATAGATAAAAAGGGAAATGTAAAATCGCATATCACTATGGTTGGTGATTGCATGCACCAAGCTCATACCGCAGTCATCTGAAATACCATGACCAGCAACCTGAGTCTTTTGACGAGATCGATCAAAACCATGGAGGGTCACCACTGGATGTGCAGTTGCCCAAATCGCTGAGAGCTCAAGTAGTTTTATCTTTCACAAACACAAACATCTCTTCATTCATCGAGGAAGAACATCTCTTCATTTTCATTTACAGGGGAAGTTCCCATGTTTTTACATATTCACAATGTCAACGTTGTGACGATGCACTTTCATTAAGTTAAACTTGCAGAAGAATGCATAAAATGAATCAGAACTCTTTAATATTAGTCTCCACACGATTTAAATCTCCAATATTGAAAATGATGCGAAGATGAAATACATAGCATAGTGAATCGTAAAAAATAATGCTGACAGGGCTGAGCGCAGCTGCTCACACCTATAATCCCACCACTTTGGGAGGCTGAGGCAGTGGATCACTTTAAGTCGGGAGTTCGAGACCAGCCTGGCCAATATGGTGAAATGCTGTCTCTACTAAAACTACAAAAAAATTAGCCAGGCGTGGTGGTGCATGCCTGTAATTCCATCTACTCGGGAGGGTAAGGCAGGAAAATCGCTTGAGCCTGGGAGGCGGAGGTTGCAGTGAGCCGAGATTGCACCACTGCACTCCACCCTGGGCAACACAGTGAGACTCTGCCTTAAAAATAATAATAATAATAATAATCCTGACAATTTAAAATACTGAAAAAAACTTTTAAAATCTGACATAAGAAAAAGTGTACTGCAGTAATAGATTATGGGCATTTAAGAGCTGGCCTAACATGCAGTTATCCTGTGACTGAGATTTTTGGGATTTTACACTTTAGGGATTTACGCTTTTGGAATTGAATTTTTAGGGATTTCAACATTTGGGATGACGGCACTTGAGATTATGTCTTCTGTGATTATGATTGAAGCCCTTTTGGAAAACCACATCCTAGATAACATGCTTTTCACGTTGCCAATACCATATACCTGCACCAGTCACAGTCTACAGCTGCCCCACTCATGGGATTTATACAAAGAGGTGCAAGCACTTACTTCCTTATGTCTTCTAGAGTAGTCATTCCTTAGCATTGACTTAAGAAGAGTATTCAATTTATTATATAATTTATTACTTTCCTTTTATTTCTCCTTTATAATTTTTTAATTGGTATCTATTATTTATGAATTTTATTCCATGTTCATAAAGCCATATAATATTTGCTCTAAAGAAGGTACAGTGGTTTTGTTGGAATTGAGGATGTCTGATATAATCATCATTATTAAAATAATGATGCAATTCCACAAGTCTTCAAAGCAATCACTAGCCTCCAAGTCTATGACTTCATTGTTTCTTCTTCTACTCTCTAAATCCCATGGGTGCCTCCAACTGAGGCTGACTCAGCACTTCCTTCTTCCATTAGGAAGCCCTCCCTGACCACTGTATCACACCCTCTTATCCAGCAAAGACAGATTTGGCACCCTTCCTATGTGCTCCCACAGCTTTGTGTGGTTTGTCCTGTAATATACTGCTTATCACTGCCTCTTTATTCTTTTATATCCAGCTCCCACAGGGTGAAGACTGTCATAGTTCTATCTCTAGGGCCTAGTACACTGCTCATTTATTATTCAATAAATATTTCTGAGCACCTACTATGTGCCAGACACTATTACAGAAGCTGGCATACAGTAGTGAGCAAGAGAGAGAATGCCATGGTAGAGCTGTCATTCTAATAAGCAACAGGTGATAATTAACGAAGCTACTAAATATAATTGCAGACCCTGATCAGTACTGAGAAAGATATAAACAGGGTGCTATGATGGAGAAAAACAAGCAAGACATCTCTTAGATAAGAGGGGAAGACTTTGCTAAGATGACACTTCAGCTGAGACACAAAGGCTCAAAGGTCCTAGCTCAAGAAGAGCCAGGAAAAGAATGTTCTCAACAGGATAAACTGAGGGTGCAAAGCTCGTGTGACAGTGGAGAGTCTGAGGTGCTCAAAAAATAAAATAAAATAAAGCTCATATGGCCAGAATGTAGTTAAGAAGCCTCTGTGGGGACAGCAGGGTCCAGGCATGTACCATCTTGTAGATGACGACAGCCTGGATTTTACTTTAGGTTCAATGGGAATGACCTCACGTGTCTCATGCTTACATGTCCTCATGCTGGACTGTAAGCTCCCTGAGGTGAGGAGCCTGGGTTTTTCATCACATCCCGTCTGAAACAACACACACTGAACGTAGGAATCCCTTCACGTGACCCTCACCTTACCAAATGCAGCTAGCTGTGACTTTGCCATATGCTAGTCAAAAATGGAGTAAGGTGAGAGGCAGAACCTCTTGAGCTGCTCAGGGCTCACAGATGCTCTAGGTCTTCAACTGTCATCACTGAGCCCCAGGAAAGATCACTGTGTATTCTGTGAAATATTTGATTGAGTGCCTGGTAAGTGCCCAACCTTGTTGTAGACACAAAGGCTATTGCAACAAGTAACAGTGACACAGACCTGGGCCCTCACGAAGCTTACATGCCAGGGGAGGGAGATAGCCAGTAACCAAAATACATTAGAAAGATGATGTTACATGACAGGGAGAAAATGAAGTAGGTCAGGGAACAGGAAATGGGGTACAATTTCGATATTAGTACACTGGCTTATATGTTATGTCTCCTTCTAAACATCTCAGAGAACTTCCTGATTCGCCTCGGAATGCAGGGCACTAAAAGAACCAAGTCATTATTTTACATAAGATGAAACAGGATCAGAGAGGCTCAAAAACTTCCTATGGTCACACAGCACATCAGCAATGGAATGAGCACATCTTTAAAATGCCTGGTAACAGGATAGATGCAATGCTAATGGCCAAAACTTATTAAGTATTTATTATGTGCCAGGCACTGTTCATGTGCCTTTTATGTCTCATTTTCTGTAATCCTCACAATGACCTCCTGAGGTGGGTACTACCATCTTCATTTTACAGATAACATAACAGAATTGGAAAATAGCACATAACATGCCCTAGAGCACCGGTTACTGAGTGGTGGAGCCAGGATTCCATTCCAGGAAGTTTGCTTCCAGTGCCTGTGCTCAAAACCACTTCTCCATCCAAAGCTACCTGTGCAAAGAGAGTGGCTGAGAAAAGACCTCTCCAGATATCTCAAGATGACTAGGATCTATCCCTCCCTAGGGTCAGCTCCCTTCTACCCCTTCATGAAAAAACATAAGAAAGCCGGCAGCTAGAGTTGGAGGGTTGCATAAGCAGTCTCCCACCATTACACCCAGACACCACCAAGGCAGCCACTCACTACTGCCCCATTGATAGCCCCACTGCAATACGTACGTGTAGTTTGTTGAGCAGCACTGCATCTGTTGTGCTGTTGGCCCCAGGCTTAGCAGCTTTCCAGAACTGCTTCTGGGCAGAGTAGCGGTTCATGGGACATAGCTTAAAGAGGCAGTCTAGAAGTAAAGCAAACAAACAGACATTGCTATTGAGGGTGTATAGACACTCAGCCTAGGAAAAAAAGGCTTTCCACTTAAAAAATTACATAAAATTACATCATACATAGATATAAAATTAGGGTACAAAGCTCTCTGACAAATCTCTTTTTAAATTTAATTGCCACCACCACTGTGTGAGGGTACAGATGAGGAAACCGAGGCTTACAGAAAGTGAGTCACTTGTCTGTTCTACAGAACTAGTTGGTGGCAGAGCTGTCCAAATTCAGCGTTTTGGTTTCTTTGTTTGTTTTGCTTTTTTGTTTTTGTTTTTAAGACAGAGTCTCCCTTTGTCACCCAGACTGGGTGCAGTGGCACGACCTCGGCTCACTTCAACCTCCGCCTCCTAGGTTCCAGTGATTCTCCTGCTTCAGCCTACTGAGTAGCTGGGACTACAGGCACGTACCACCAAGCCTGGCTAAGTTTTTATATTTCAGTAGAGATGGGGTTTTGCCATGTTGTTAATGCTACCCCATAGTTATCTCCTTTCCTTTACAATGAACAAATAAATACAAGGACAAACAGTCCTTGCTGTATACAACAATGCATACAAGCATTTTTTTATACAAATCCAACTCTCTTCAGTACTATTCAGTTTAGAAAAAAATATTACAGGCCCGGCGTGGTGGCTCATGCCTGTAATCGTAGCACTTTGGGAGGCTGAGGCAGATAGATCACTTGAGGACAGGAGTTCAAGACCAGCCTGGTCAACATGGTGAAACCCCGTCTCTACTAAAAAATACAAAAAAATTAGCCAGGTGTGGTGGTACATGCCTGTAATCCAGCTACTCTGGTGGCTGAGGCACAAGAATCGCTTGAAACTGGGAAGCAGAGGTTGCAGTGAGCCAAGATCACACCACTGCACTCCAGCCTGGGCGGCAGAACAAGATTCTGTCTCAAAAATAAATAAATAAGATGCTTATTTGGAGGGCTCTCCTAGGGCAGTAGTCTCTTGAGTACTGTGTGCAAGATGACCCTCTATGGTACAGAAAGAAAATCTATAAACTGGCATTTAGATAGTCTGTGCCCTTGTCCCCTCACTCTCAGTGCACTGTGATGTGCTTGCATTTAGCATGTCTTGGCTTATACAACTTTATACATTGTCTTATGTGGTATAACCAACATTCACAGAATGGACAAGTGGCTTCAAAAGATTTCTGCAGAAAAATCAAAATGTCAAAGACAATAGTAATGCAACCCAGCAAACCAAAAAAGGCGGAACCAAGCCTTCCCTTAGAGCTCTTGTAAAGTAAAAAGAATGATGATCTAATCAGATCTGGAAAAAGCCAGACATTAAAACTCATAAATAGAACCACTTAAAATATTGTTTTTAATGATGAAAATTACCCTAAAGCACCTGTGTTTTAAGGCGTTAATGATAATATGAAACCATCATAAATAACAGAATATATTATTGTTTAATCTTAATCTGAGTTATTTCCTTCTACTTTCCACTTGTTTTATAATGCCTGCAATATATTACTACAATAATACACGTTTGTAACTTTTAAAAACACACACATACACACACACACACACACACAAAGTGTAGGGTAGAGCCACCAATTTTTTTTTAAGAGATGGGGACTTGCTATGTTGCCCAGGCTGGAGTGCAATGGCTATTCACAGACAATCATAGCACACTGTAGCCTGGAACTCCTGGGCTCAAGCCATCCTCCTGCCTCAGCTTCTCAAGTAGCTAGGATTTGGGCTTCACCAGATTTTTCTGACAGGGATATGTCATCAATAAACCGTAACTACTCTAGGAAACCAATATTTAAAATTGACACTCCCCATGAAAAGTTTACATTTTGATATACTGAGTTTTCAAACAGTAAATATCTGTAGAGTAAAATTAACGAACTTGGAGTGGATACTGATATTCAGAAAAATGACACCCTGAGACTAGGTCTGGACAAGCATTTAAGGAAATTATTAACTGTACACTTATTCTTACCTATTCATTAAAACCGATTCCCTTAAAGTACCTTGAACAGGTAAATATCTAGTTATTGTCCTAGTCCAATAAGTATCTCAAAGTAAGAACAATGGATTTGCTGTCAAGCATATAAACACTAGGTCTTTCCTCTAATTCAGATCACTCTTTCTTCTAGTCAGGATCAATAATTAACTGTTACTATGTACTGCACACACAAATACCTGAGATTGTTCAGAAAAAAAAATAAGAATACTTAATTGTAGAAGTAATAGGTACTTACCCTGTTTCTGTAATCTCCTTCATCACTAAATATTTCTACCTAGTCACAGGCAGTTATAAGGCAAATATGGGACCATGATAGCTATCTTTATCAAGAATCTAATCCATCTACTGAAAGTAATTTTTACTGCATATGAAAGATACTCTCTAGGACTTTGCAGAACAAAAGATACAGCAGGAGACCAGTTTAAAAGACCAGCCTGCTCTCCCCACCTCTTAGGAAAGGCACAGGTCATGGTCATTTGCTATATTAGTGGCAATTTAATGACATTATTTCCAGAGATGCAGTTTTCCTACCAGCTTAATATTAGTATATATGAATTATCCATTCACTCCATGAATAACCATACACAACCAGGAGACAATAGTTTACATTAAATATCCCATCTTTGACACAGGACTGAACATCACTCCAAAGCATCTATGTGTTTCAAGGTGTTAATGATAATATAAAACTATAATAAATAACAGAATACTGCATTATAGTTTAATCTTTTTTTTTTTTTTTTCTTGAGATGGAGTCTCACTCTGTCACCCAGACTGGAGTGCAGTGGTACGATCTCCACTCACTGTAACATCCACCTCCCAGGTTCAAGTAATTCTTCTGCCTTAGCCTCCCAAGGTGGCCGGAATTACAGGTGCCTGCCATCATGCCCGGCTAATTTTTGTATTTTTAGTAGAGACAGGGTTTCACCATGTTGGCCAGGGTGGTCTCGAACTCCTGACCTCAAGTGATCCACCCACCTTGACCTCCCAAAGTGCTGGGATTACAGGTATGAGCCACTTCACCCGGTCTTATTGTTTAATCTTAATCTTATTCATTAACTTCTACTTTCCTCTAATTCAGGAACCTGGGTTGGGCAAGAATGGCGTCCTTAATGACCACATGACTTTTTAAAATATTCAAAATATTTAAGTCACTGGCATTAACGTTTGACACATGACTTACTTCATGGACCAAACGGGGTTAACAATGTCAGTTTTCACCAATAGTAAGTTATAGAGAGTAAAATGACCTATTCTTTTCTCTCCAACATGCTTCATATGATGACACTAAATGGTATGCATTCCAAAAAAAACTGATTTAGGAAGATGTGGGGGACAATCAGGGTGAATTCATGATGCCAAAGGATAACAGACAGTGGAAAGTATTTTACAACTCTTCACGGTACCACCAAGTCAAGCACCTTGCCTGACAAAGGGGCTACATCACAAGCTCTAAACTTCAGATAACTTTACATTCCCCTAAGGTGAGAGGGTGTATTTAAATAACATCCATCCAACCAAAGCCTTGCTCTAACTTCCACACCAACTATTTTCCTTGGATAAAACAGAGCATTGCATTGCATTAAGTGTATTTACAACCAACTGTCTGTGTAAATATAAGAGATGCTAACATACTAGTAACAGAATCAAATTAGCCTTGCTGATTTTGCCCTGCCTTCCCAGTTGCTTAGCAACTGATTCAAAGTGAAAATTAAATTAAGCAATTCAAATGTAATGTTAGAATAACCTTCCAAAATTTTGCAATTTGTAGGTTCCATATTGCCCTTTGCTATTTGGATGGCATAGCAGAGCAAAATTAAACTTCCACTGGGTCCTAATACTCTGCTAAGTATTGAAATGTACAAATACAGGAAAACCAGAAAAATATATGTAATATTTATTTGAGGGAAAGAGAGCACATGTGTGTACATATGTGTGTATGCATGCATGCACGCGCGCACACACACACACACAATGGTTTGAACTCACCCCAAAGAAATGCCACAAAGAATGTCTTATGTGACAAGTGTTATTTTAGGCCTTTGAGGAATAAACTAAACTAGCTTTCAAAAAATTACGGTGGAATATTCCAAAGTTTGAGCATATGCCACACTGAGTTAGCAAAGGAGAATGCAGTTGAACAAAGGGGTTGGAGTAGGCGTTAAGGGGCTGGGTGGGCTAGAAGCCAGACAGAGCCGGCAACAGGTGAGCTTCCATTGTATCAAGGGCATGCTGGAGCCTGGATGGAGGGAGAATGCTCAACTGCTTTATAGATGAGTTTGACTATCAAATCAGGACTTGCGGTGCACACGTAAGAGAAGATGGGAGCAAGGGGAGCCACAGGTGTGCTTCCAGCACTCCGAGATGGGACAGAAGCAAAGCGAGAAAGCAAAAAAGTCAGCCAACCTTCAGAGGTATCCACGCCAGTGACCAAGTAAAAGAATAAAGGTTGCCAGAACAGCAGAAACCCCACTGTGTCCACGCCCTCCTCCCCACTGCTAGAACTTTCAACTCAAGAGTGTAAGGTCTCTGAAGGCAGAGACTTCTGTTTTGTATGCTATGGTAGCCCAGGGTCTAAAGACTGAGTAGGAGCACAACAATGGTGTTGAATTAATGATTTAAATGTGCTACAATCCCTAGTGCTCCAGAAACAACTGCAGATATGTCCACTGAAGTCACTTTCAGCTCTAAGCTTCCCAGTGTTCATTCTTGGATTCAATTACTACTTATTAAAATGTGAGGCCGGGCGTGGTGGCTCATGCCTGTAATCCCAGCACTTTGGGAGGCCGAGGCGGGCAGATCACAAGGTCAAGAGATTGAGACCTTCCTGGCCAACACGGTGAAACCCCATCTCTACTAAAAATACAAAAATTAGCTGGGCATGGTGGCATGAGCCTGTAGTCCCAGCTACTCGGGAGGCTGAGGCAGGAGAATTGCTTGAACCCAGGAGGCGGAGCTTGCAGTGAGCCGAGATCGCACCACTGCACTCCAGCCTGGGTGACAGAGCGAGACTCCATCTCAAAATTTTAAAAAATAAAAAAGTCTGCTGTGTGCTAGTGCAAGACTGGATGCTGAAAATGCAGCAGGGATCCAGTTGCACAAGTCTGTTAATACAATACCAGTGACAGGGACAAACTGGTCAAATATCCATGTTGAATTACAGCAAGCTAGAAGTATTATGGAGGCAAGATTTATCTATGGATGCACTAGGGCTGAGGTGAGGAGGCAACACTTCCTACAGGGTCATCAGGAAAGGCATTTCTAGGACTATGGCATCTGAACTTGGAGTTGCAGGATGAGAAGGGAGGAGCCAGCCTTCATAAAACTCGGGCAAAGCCTCTCAGGCAGAAGGAATAGCAAGCACAAAAGCCCTGAGCTGGAAGAAAACTGACAGACTAAGTGGAAAAGCAGGGCTGGTAGCAAGCATTAGGCAAAGGCTGGAGCTGCAGAAGATGAGGCTGGAGAGGCAAGCAGACGCTGCACCGTACAGGGCAGTGCAGGCCATGGGAAGGCATCGAGTCATCCTAAACATGGTGTGAAACCACACAAAGGCTTTAGCAAAGGAAGAACCTGGTGTGGCTGATGCTTCTAAGGGAGCTTTCATCCTGGTGATTGATATGGTTTGGATCTGTGTCCCCACCAAATCTCATGTTGAATTGTAATCCCCAGTTTGGAGGTGGGGCCTGGTGGGAAGTGACTGGATCATGGGGGTGGATTTCTCATGAATGGTTTAGCACCATCCTCTTTGGTGCTGTGCTCATGATACTGAGTGAGCACTCCACGATCTGGTTATTTAAAAGTGTGTGGCACCTCCCACCTCGATGTCTTGCTCTTGCTTTTGCCATGTGATGTGCCTGCTCCCCCTTCGCCTTCTGCCATAATTGTAAGTTTCCTGAGGTCTGCCTAGCAGCCAAGCAAATGCCAGCATCATGCTTCCTGTACAGCTTGTGAAACTGTAAGCCAATTAAACCTCTTGTATATCTTGTATTTCTCTGTAGCAGTGCGACATTACACTAATACAGTGATGCCTACCAAGAAAGGGAAGAATGAGGGGTGGGGTTGCGGGGAGAGGAATGGACACCGAGAATTGTAATTTTGGCTCTGCTTAGTTTGAGATGCCTACAAAACATCCAAGCTTAAATGCTGAGGAGTGAGTAGGCTGTCCATCAACTAGTAAGTTGAAAATAAAGAACAGTCAGTTATTTAAAGGTGTCAGAGGGTAGGAGGTGGCAGAAAAAGAGAAGGATGGGGAGCTGGAGAGGAGGAAAGTCAGTAGCACAAATCCACTGTAGCTATACATCTGGAGTGAGGGAGATCCCAATCTCCCTATTCAAATCCAAAAAATAATTTAATTCAGGCTGACAAAAGCTTGAACTTGATTCAAAGTTTTGTAGAGCACAATAAGGCCCTTTCTACTCTCTTTACTGTTTACCACCACCAAAAAAAAAAAAAAAGAAAGAAAAAAGAAAAACAAAACCCACAAAGAAAATTAAAAGCAAAAAACCCAACTCCATCTTCTGTAAAACCCAAATCAATCTTCTCAAGTTGCAATAAATGAAGATGGAAAGAGGATGGAGGGATGGAGCTTGACAGATGAAGTAAAGTGAGGCCCCTGTTCCCGCACAGAGGTACCACGAAAAAGCAAGCAATTAGCACTGCAGAACCCTGGAAAGGCTTAGGAACTGGGGGCTCCTGGCATCACGGGTGACAGGAGTGAGATGAGAACCAGTAGTGGAGGATTGGATGAAAACACAGAGGAAGAGCAGTCAGACCCCTGTGTCCACCCACCCCATACAGTCCAGAAATCTGTTCCTTCTCAAACCCTGCAGGAGACTAAATCTTGGGAGAAAATGGACCATTGAGGCTCTGCAGCTGCATGTGCCATGTACCATGAAGGCATATAAAACTGAGGAATAGAAATAGAAATAAAGTGACTAAGTAAAAATCCACACCTGGCATGGCGAGATGCACAGGCTCCACCCCAGCCAGGCTCCTCTCCGGCAGGTGTCTGGACCATCGTCTTCTAACTATAGCTCAAGGCCCAAATCTGGTCCACTGCAGACCATTTTTGTATGACTCACAAACTCAGAATGGTTTTTACCTTTTCAAATAGTTAGGAAAAAAGTCAACTATAATATCCTCAAAGACTGGAGATAATAACCATAAAGTGAAAAAGCACATAATTTTAAAATGCAACCAAATAAAAACTCTGAGAAACTTAAAATGCAAGGATAAAAAATGTTTTAATGTACTGCAGAAAGTAGGAACAAAAAACAAAGAGAAATGGAAAGGGCAGAGGAAAAAGAGAGAAGAGAGAAGGAGGGGGAGAGGAGGGGAGGGGAGGGCAGAGAAGGGGAGGGGAGGGCAGAGAAGAGCAGGGGAGGGCAGAGGAGAGCAGGGGAGGGCAGAGGAGAGCATGGGAGGGCAGAGGACAGCAGGGGAGGGCAGAGGAGAACAGGGGAGGGTAGGGGAGGGGGAAGGGGAGAGAAAGGGTGGAAGAGAGAAAGGGCAGAGGAAGGGGATGGAAGTGGGGAAGGGGCAGAAGGGGAGGGAAGGAGAGAGGGAGGAGTGAGGAGAGAGTTGGGTAAGGAAAGAAGAAAGGAGGAAAGGAAGGAAGTGGGGAAAAAGAGGGGAGGAGGAATGGGGAAAAGGGGAAGGGGCAGGAAAGGGAGAGAAAGTTGGGGAAGGGGAAGGAAGGGGAGAGGGAGGAGTGAGGAGAGAGGTAGGTAAGGAAAGAAGAAAGGAGGAAAGGAAAGGAAGGAAAGCGGGGGAAAAGAAAGAATAAGAAGGGAAAGTGATTAACAGAGCAATCCATAGGTCCAATACAAGAGAAAATTCAGAAAAAGAAACTGAAGGTATGGAAACAATCAAAGAAAAATACAAGATAATATACCAGAACTAGAGATGACTCCCCAGGTTGAAAGAATCCAGTAATTCCCCAGCATAAGAAAACACACACTCATACATGTCATCACAAAATTTCAGACTAACGAGACAAGGAGAAGATCCTTAAGGCTTCTAGCAAGAAACAAAAGGCTCAAACAAAAGAAGAGTAAGAATAACATCAGACATCTCACAGCAACCCTAGAAGCTCAAATATAACAGAACAGTATCTTCAAAATACTGACTGAAAAGAATTCTCAATCTAGAATTCTGAACTGTATTGAAATAACAACGTATGAAAGTACAATAAAGTCATGTCTAAAATCAAGAAGCTGCTGGAGGTTGTACTCCACCAAAAAATGGAGAGAACAGTTTTTAAAGAGTCCTTTGGTTATTTATCAAAGAGGTTGCCCTGGCCCAGCTCAAATGCCAACCCTTGTTCTATAGTCAAGATAGTATGCTTAATATGCTTAATACCAGTCATCCATCCCACAGACAGAGGTGAGAAAGAAAGTCCCACAATGACACCATGTAGGTTATGTCACTGCCACAACCTGGAGCAGAGGCAAAACACTCCAGGGACAGAGGACGGTGGTGAGGAACAGGAGGGTCAGATCATCTGATGGATCTAGCACATGGAAAACATGCTGAGCAATTGGAGAGAGGGAAGACTCAGTAAATGCTACAAAAGAGCTATGCAAATAAAGAAAAATAAGACAATCACTAACTCCAGGGGAAGGTTGCATATGAAAATTCCAATATATCTTTGGCTCACTAGCGAACAATATTTACATAGTCAAAAAAATATTAAGAATGAATATTAGTCTAGCCAGAAAACTGGGACATAACTCTAGTGGGAGGACGGAGGAGGAACAGAGAAGTGTCACAAAGCTAATCTCATCTATAACAACAGTAAGTTGAAAAATGTTATTTAAAATACATTACTCTACAGACATCAAGAGACACATATCATCTAGAAACACAGTGGTAAATATCAGAAACAAATGTTAAAATATTTGGAATTGTTGCCTCTGGAAAGTGAGAAGGCGTGAGGTGTCAGACTGTTACGTTTATCAGTATTTGACTTTTTTGTGGTGAAATTCACATAATATAAAATTAACCACTTTAAAGTGACCAATTCAGTGGCATTTAGTACAGTTGCAATGCTGTAAATCCATCATCTTTATCTAGTTCCAAAACATTTCATCATCCCCAAAAGGAAACTCTGTACCTATTAAGCAGTTAATTACCCCCCAACCTCAACACCCTACATTTGACTTTTTAAAGGATATGCATATATCAAAGAAATTTTTGTTTTTTTGAGACAAGGTCTCACTTTGTTGCCCAGGCTGTGGCTCAGTGGCACCATCCTTGCTCACTCAGCCTCAACCTCCAGGGCTCAGGTGATCCTCACACCTCAGCCTCCCAGGTAGTTGGGACTACAGGTGTAAGCCTTTTTTTTTTCTTTTTTTTGTATTGTTTAATAGAAATAGGGTTTTGCCATGTTGCCCAGGCTGATCTTGAATGCCTGTGCTCAAGCAATTTATCCGCCTCGGCCTCCCAAAGTGCTGGGATTATAGGCGTGAGCCACCAAACCCAGCCAATATTTTAATTTTTTCAACTACCTTTTGGTACTCAATTGGCATTCAGTTTTTCACAACTACAGACTGACAAAAAGCAACAAAATCTGAATCTTAGGGTTTGAATGTTTGTCTCCTCCAAAATTCATGCTGACATTTAATGGTCAATGTAATGGTATTGGGACGTGGGGCCCTGAAGAGGTGATTAGAGGGCTTCACTATCATGAGTGGGCTTAATGCCTCAACACAAGAGCTTTTGGGGTTGGGCGGGTCTCTCTCTTGGCTCTTTTGCCCTTCTGCCCTATGAAGAACAGCCATCCTCCCCCTCCACAGGATGCAATGTTTGAAATGCCATCTTGAGAGCAGAGACCAGGCCCTCACCAGACACCAAAACCTGCTGGCACCTTGACATTGGACTTTCCAGCCTCCAAAACTGTGAGCCAACAAATTTCTGCTCATTATAAATTACCCAGTCTGTGGTATTCTGTTATAGCAGCATAAATACACTAAGACACTGGAAAATGCCAAGTATCAATGGGGATAGAGAAATCTTCCTGCACTGCTGATGAATGCACACACTGGGGCCGCTACTGTGAGTGGCAATTGGTATAAGTCAAAGCAAGTGCATATGTATAACCTATAACATGTAATCCAGCCATTCTGCTATGGGGCACACATTCCAAAGAAATTCTCACATAGGTTCTCCAATCTCACTACGTCCACAAGCAGAAGGACGTTCTAGGGAAGAGAGTGATGAGAAGGCGCACCAACTCTTCACTGCTTTGGCCTAGAAGCAACGCAACACTTGCATTCACATGTCTTCAGTGACAATGAAATCACAAGACACCGCCAGGATACAGACAAGCTAAGAAGTGAAGTTTAGCTGTGTGCCCAGGAAGAAGATAGGAGTTTCCTGTGCACCTAGCCCATCTCTGCTACAGCCTGTCCTTGAGGTCAACAAATAATCTACTTCATTCCTTCTTATTACCCCACACCTCAGGCAACACTCTGGCTTGAGTTGCAGCAATTAAACACAGTCCCTTCTCTTTCAGAATGTGAACTCTTCAAAACCATCTCATTGACCAAAAAGACAATCAACAAGCTACCACTATTTTAAAAATTCTTCATTCAGCCAGCATATATAAATGCAATTTTATACAGGATGAAATCAATGGGTGATATACATAAGCAGTGAACATGAAAAATGGAAGTGTTCATCATTCATATCTTGTCCTGTTTTTGAAAAGGCTAAGAGGAAACAGAATAAAAATTTCAGAAGGAAAAGACAATATGATTAACATAGGGAAGAGGGAGTATTAATTCCCCACCAAGGGGGTTAAGATTTAAAAGTAGTAATGAGAGGGGAATATAAAATCATCCATATTTTAAGAACTAACCCAATTCAAACTTGTTAGACTCTAAGTCTCATGAGGGCAGGGCTTATTTGCTTTATTTATCATTCTATTCCTGATATATTCAGCAAACACAGGATTAATTAATAAATGAATGGATACTCAAGGTAGAAGAATAATCTAAAATTGCAGTTAATACAAGGAAAATCTCCAACAAGCCTTCCGTGAACAAGCAATTAACTCCAGTTCAGTATAAGAGGAAACCAGTAAAACACTGTTGTGTCTGCTGCATGCTAATCACATTTGTCAAGCCATGACAGTAGCCTTTTGAAGTTAAGTGACATTTTCCAATTGGAAATGCCAAAAACCTTCCCATTACCCATCTGCAAAAAACATAGACAATGTTATTAGAAGACAAAAGATGAGCTAATTTTTTCCCCACTTCAGACAACCAGATGCTTTCTCTAAATAGAAAACTCAAGCTGACAACACCCCAGGCTGCTGCCCTCTGCCTTTAACCACCTCTCCTACTTGCAGGACCACCACTCACCAACACATTAATCAACTGGAAACACAAGGAGAAACTTCCTTTTTGACCTGATCCAGTTCAAGCAATTTACTTTTTATTTAGCTATTTACAATGATTACTGTATGTGGATCAGCTTAAACACAGAGAAAGGTATAAGAAGTCAGCTGGGGTCAAGCTCAGTGGCCCCCGCCTGTAATCCCAGCACTTTGGGGAGGCCAAGGCAAGTGGATCACCTGAAGTCAGGAGTTCGAGACCAGCCTAACCAACATGGTGAAACCCTGTCTCTACTAAAAATACAAAATTAGCCAGGTGTTGTGGCGCATGCCTGTAATCCCAGTTACTCAGGAGGTTGAGGCAGGAGAATCGCTTGAACCCGGGAGGCAGGGGTTGCAGTGAGACAGGATCGCGCCATTGCACTCCAGCCTGGGCAACAAGAGCAAAACTCCATCTCAAAAAAAAAAAAAAAAGAAAAAAAAATCAGTTGGAAAGGCAAGGTCTCTCCCCATTGTGGAGACAAAAAGACAAAAGGGGCCAGAGGTTCCTTCCAACCAGTAGCCCGAACACAGGTACCTGCCCACACGTGGTCGTTCAGATGCTCTGCCCTGACTTCTGCACCTGGAGAGAAGGCTGCCGAAGACTCAGGGCCTATTAAAGACTGTGGTAGCTGGGTCAGAGGTCCAGGGGCAATGTGGAGAAGTGTCAGTAAGGGATGGGGGTCACTGAGACAGAGGCAGCACCCTTCCAAAAGGTTCCCACACACGGACCTGGTTCTACAGCCATGCCTCCCACAGTGCCTGACCCCAGTTCCCAGTCTCCCTATTGATTCTGTGAGCTATACAATATTCTTGAAGTTTCCTTTTGGGCTTATGTTAGTCAGTTTCTGTTGTTTGCAAACAAGAGTCCTAGCTGAACAATGTGCTCTGCTGCGAATGAAAATACACAAAGGCTTTCACCATCACCCAAGAAAACGCTGAAAAACATAAGAGAAAGGGAATCCAGAAACCCGAGTTTCCAGGTTTCCAGCAGCCCTGTCTCCTCCACTTATTGACTGAGCAGCCTTGTCTATGTGATGAAAGCTCTCTGTGTCTGCATGTCCTCCTCTAGAAGAGATCATCACCCAGAAACTGCACGCCTGTTGTAAAACCTCAAGTCGCATGTCATGCGTCTAACAGAAAATCTAGACCTGGAAGCGCTAAAGTGTTCACCAATCTAGAATCTGACTGACTGAGTTGAAACTCCAGCTCTATCACATGTGAGCTGTATGATTTGGGGGAAAATTATCTAGTCTCCGTAAGTCTTAGTTTCCTGCCTATAAAGAGGTAACTGGCTAACTCGGAAATTAACTTTAAAAATTAAACTACTTTGTTTAAAGTCCTTCAAACAGATCCTGGCACAGAGTAAACATTCAATAAATACTAGCTGCTATGATATGATAGAAGGGATAAACAGGTGACAAAGCCATCTTAAGCTGAAATGCTGGAAGACCACACTGCACCGAAAAACAAACTACTGTTACAACATGGATGAATTTCACAATCGTTATTTGTTTTTTATTTTTAGGATAAGGTCTTGGTCTGTCACCCAGGCTGGAGCATAGTGGTGTGATATCAAGGCTCACTTCAGCCTCCATCTCCCAGGCTCAAGAGATCCTTCCACCTCAGCTTCCCAGGTACGCACCACCACGCCTGGCTAATTTTTTTGTATTGCTGTCATTATTTGGAGTGAAAGATGCCAAATCAAACAGTCCATTTATACTGAATGAATCCACTTATATGAAGTTCAAAAATAGGCAAAACTAGAGTCACAGCATTAAAATAGTGGTTATCTCTGTCGAGGGTGGAGGTGGAGGTGGTATTTTCCAGAAAGAAGCACCTTCTGGGGCACTGGAAATGTTTTCTATCTCAATCTGAGTGTAGGCCATGTGGAAATGTACATATGCAAAATTCCATCCAGCGATACATTTAAGGCATGTGCATATATGCCTATATATCTGTCTACACACGCATATGTGAAATACCTCAATAAAAGATAAAAATAAAATGCTTTTCATGTTCTCATGAAAAGGAGGATGATCCTGCTGATAATGGAAAAACAAATTTTCCCTTCATGTAAAAAGATAACAATGTCCGATTTGCACCGCTGGAAAAACATGCTTTGTTTTGTCAGGATTTGGAGGTTGGAGGTTGCTGGTCTATAAGGAAGAGGAGGAAAGGCAGAAGGGAGAGAGATGACATCACCGACTCCCCTTATGGCCTTGGTATTTGCGTCACCCACAGGAAACTCAGGCAATGAGCACTCCCTGGCCCAAGGACAAGTGCCCAGAGGAGCTGCAACACAGGGTAGTTCCCCCTAAGTTCCCTCTTCTGTGAAAGAAAAATAAATATTGGGACCCCCAAATCACTAAGCTAAAGGGAAAAGTCAGGCTTGGAACTGCTTAGGGCAATCCAGCCTCCCATTCTATTCAAAGTCATCCCTCTGAGGGTCGCCTGAGACAAATGTATATCTGATTGCTTCCTCTCCCCTATTGTTTATGTAAAAATACAGATTCACTGAGCCA
This sequence comes from Papio anubis, assembly GCF_008728515.1. Classification (NCBI taxonomy): domain Eukaryota; kingdom Metazoa; phylum Chordata; class Mammalia; order Primates; family Cercopithecidae; genus Papio; species Papio anubis. The sequence goes on from NC_044977.1 coordinate 60,295,609, forward strand.
GAATAAACTGTCTATTTAGTGGAAGACTGACAAAGGACTCAAAAGAATGCAACCTTTTGTCTCTTATCTACTCCTAACCTGGAAGTCCCCACTTTGAATTGTCCCGACTTACTGGACCCAACCAATGTACATCTTACACATATTGATTGACGTCTCATGTCTCTCTAAAATGTATAAAAGCTAACTGTACCCCCAACCACCTTGGGCACATGTCTCAGGACTTCCAGAGACTGTCACAGGCACGTCCTTAACCTTGGCAAAACAAACTTTCTAATTTGGCTGAGACCTGTCTCTGATATTTGGGATCCACATATCCAGACAGCTTTAAAACATTAATAAGCAGTAGTTTTGTTGTTTTTTGTTTTTTGTTTGTTTGTTTGCTTTGAGACGCAGTCTTACTCTCGTCACCCAGGCTGGAGTGCAGGAGCAAGATCTTGGTTCACTGTAACCTCCGCCTCCTGAGTTCAAGCGATTCTCCTGTCTCAGCCTCCCCAGTAGCTGGGATTACAGGCCCCCATCACCACACTTGGCTAATTTTTGTATTTTTAGTAGCGATGGGGGTTCACCATGTTGGCCAGGCTAGTCTCAATCTCCTGACCTCAGGTAATCCGCCTGCCTCGGCCTCCAAAAGAGCTGGGATTATAGGCATGAGCCACTGTGCCCAGCCAATAAGCAGCAGTTTTAAAAGTGTAATCTCTAATGATATGATGTCTGATATATACCTCGAAATGATCAGGGGGACAGAAGTGGGGGGATACAGAAAAAAAACAAGATTAGCCATGAGTTGGTCATTGTTAAAGGTGGGTGTTGAGGTACTGTCATTGTCTTTTGGTATCCATAGGGGATTGGGCCCAGGACAACCCCTTGGATTCCACAATCCACAGATGCTCAAAAGTGCCTGGATATAGTGGCACTCTGTCACTCAGCATGGGTGACAGAGTGAGACTCCGACTCAAAAAAAAAAAAAAAAAAAAAGTGTCTGATATACTTGTTATGCTATAATTTTATTTGTATTATTTTTAATTGTTGTATTGCTATTTAGGGGAGGTGGTTTCTGAATATTTTTGACGTGAGGTTGGTTGAATCTGTGGATGTGGAACCTTCAGACATGGAAAGCCACTGTGCATGCAAAGTCGCTGTATTTTTATTCTCTCAATTTATAAATAGGCTTAAATTTTTTTTTTACAATAGGAAGTTTTAAAAATCATCTATGAAATTTATTTTCAAGTATAAAATTTTCATAAAAACCAAACAAGTATTCATTGAATTCAAAGCAAGGATTTTTTTATTTTATTTATTTTTTGAGAGAGGGTCTCACTGTCCACCTAAGTTGGAGTGCACTGGCATGATCTCAGCTTACTGAAGCCTTGGCCTCCCTGTGAACAGGTGACCCTCTCACCTCAGCCTCCCTACAGGCACATGCCGCCACACCTGGCTTATTTATTTATTTATTTATTTATTTATTTATTTATTTTTGAGATGGCGTCTCGCTCTGTCACCCAGGATGGCATACAGTGGCATGATCTCGGCTCACTGCAACCTCAGCCTCCTGGGTTCAAGTCATTCTCCTGCCTCAGCCTCCTAAGTAGCTGGGATTACAGGTGCATGCCACCATGCCCAGCTAAATTTTGTAATTTTAGTAAAGATGCCACTTCACCAGGTTGGCCAGGCTGGTCTCAAACTGCTGACCTCAAGTAATCTACCCACCTTGGCCTCCCAAAGTGCTGGGATTACAGGTGTGAGCCACCACACTCAGGCTAATTTTTGTACATATATAAAGTGGGTTTTTTTTGTTTTTTTTGTTTTTGTAGAGACGAGGTTTTGCCATGTTGCTCAGACTGTTCTCAAACTCCTGTGCTTGAGCAATTCACTCTCCTCAGCCTCCCAAAGTGCTGAGATAACAGGCATGAGCCACCATGCCTGGCAGTTATTTTCCTTTAAGTCAAGACAGACAGACAGAAAGGGAAGGAAGGAAGGAAGGAAGGAAGGAAGGAAGGAAGGAAGGAAGAAGGAAGGAAGGAAGGAAGGAAGGAAGGGAGGGAGGGAGGGAGGGAGGGAGGGAGGGAGGGAGGGAGGGAGGGAGGGAGGAGGGGAGGAGGAGAGAGGGAGGAGAGAGGAGAGAGGAGAGAGAGGAGAAAGACAATTTGCCATTCCACCTGAAAACCAGTATGTTCTGGAAAGGAGGCCATAGCTGGATGGACCTGTGGAATAAGTAGTGCACAAAAAAAAATGAGAATGCCCTGCTCTTAGACTTGTGAACAACAAACAACAACTATGGACTTTGGGTTAAAAACCTTTGCTGAGGAGCACTCTACATCTTCAGTAATTCTCATACCCCTCTATTATTAGCAAATGAAATTTCCCTGTGCATTCCCTTGGGTATTTAAAAAAAAAAAATGACAGTACTTAAGAACCTACGAGGATATGCCACATCTACAAAAGGGCATTCAGAAAGCCTGGGAGCAGCTGGCATGAAAGTAGTTACATAAGCTATTGGCCTGGTCATCGAGATCCTCCAGAAAAAATCCTTTTCCTATCAGAAACTCCCACTACACAAAGAAAGAGCAGACTTGAAGCAATTTTATTTCTCTCTCATTGAAATGGTTATTAAGTGCTTGTGTGCTGGAGATACAAAGTCAATAAAACCTGATCCCCAAGTGTCATCAGGGAGAGGGAGGAACCAACAGGAAACTCCAGGGTGTCTGGCGCACAGAGGAGCACTAACCCAGCCCACGTAGAGATGGGAGAGGCAGTAAGAAGAAGATTCCTCATTTGAGCTTTGCAGGATCCACTGGATAAGTCAATGGCTGGGCCAGGAAGAGGGATGGATGATAAGCAAAGAAAGAGATGCTACAGAAATCTGTTGCATTCCAGCCAGCACAGTGGCCCCAGAATGAATTTTCTGTGCGGTGGGCCAGACTTCTTGATACAGCCCATCATGTAGAACGGAAACACCAAGTACAGCTGACCTGGCCCCCCTTCCTCGCTCATCTGGGTTGGGCATCCCTTAGACCGCAACAGTGCCTTTTCCTCACACGTCCTGCTCTGGGAGTTCAAGGCAACATGGCAGGCTAGGCAGGGCTGTCACTGCTGGTTTGGCCCTGTTTCTCCATAGAGAGACAAGAAGGACCAAAGGAAGCTCTGTCCTGTTCTATTCCTCCATGTTGTCTACTGAATACATGGTGACCCAGCCCTGAGTACCAGGGTCCTTCCCCCTCTATCCCAGCATTTCTAACCAGCTGCAACCACATGTGAGGTGGCCAAGCTACCACCCCATCTGTCCCATTCTATTCCTCCATGCTCTCCATTGAATATGTCATGACCCAGCCCTGAGCACCAGAGTCCTTCCCCCTCCATCCCAGCATTCCCCGACCACACGTGAGGTGCGCCATGCCCTCACATAGTTTTTACACCTGTACAATTCAACATACCCCTAAAGAACACATTCCTTCCAAAGAGACCCTTTCAACCACCCTAAGCCCAACAAGAAAGAACTAATTAGACAAATCAGGACTTACTCAAAAACATTGTGTATATACCCTAAAGAGAAAAGTTGCCCTCTTATTTCATGACCTATGTTTCCTTTGCTTACCTTTTATTTTTATCCTAGCAAACACAGCCTACCACTGAACAGGTTTTTTCAGTCCAAGTATCTGCCAAGAACAATGACTGCCAAGCGTTTTCTTTTCCCCAGAACACCCACCTGAAAGATATGACACCTTCCCACCCCCAGGAGAGGCTTATAGTAGAGATTCTCAAGGATGGCACCTCAAGAATGACCCCACCCCTCCAAAATGGTGATTAGATTAGAAGAGGATTTCTCAACACCACTGCTAACATTTTTTTCTTTTCTTTTTTTTTTTTTTTTAAAGACAAAGTCTCACTCTATTATCCAGGCTGGAGTGCAGTGCATGATCTCGGCTCACGGCAACCTCTGCCTCCAGGGTTCAAGCAATTCTCCTGCCTCAGCCTCCCAAGTAGCTGGATTACCGGCATGTGTCACCACACCTGGCTAATTTTTGTATCTTTAGTAGAGATGAAGTTTCACCATGCTGGCCAGGCTGCTCTCAAACTTCTGACTTCAAGAGATCCACCTGCCTTGGCCTCCCAAAGTGCTCGGATTACAGGCGTGAGCCACCGTGCCCAGCCACCATTGATATTTTGGGTGTTATCTGTAATTCCTCATTGTGGAGGTGTCCTGTACCTTGTAGGATGCTGAGCAGCATCCCTGACCTCTACACATTAGCTATCAGTAGCATCCCACTCCCTAGTTCTAACAATCAAAACTGTCTCCAGATTACCAAATGTCTTCTGGGAGCTAAAATCACCCCCAAATGAGATCCATAGGAGGAAACCTTCTTCCCCATCCTTCTTGAGAACCAATGCCCTGAAGTTAACAAAAGTGGGAAGATGGACTGATGAATACAACAGAGTGCAGCAAAAAGCATTCTAGACCCTTCTGAATCGTGTCTCAAAAGAAGCTTCTTGGCCGGGCGCGGTGGCTCAAGCCTGTAATCCCAGCACTTTTAGAGGCAGAGACGGTGGATCACGAGGTCAGGAGATCGAGACCATCCTGGCTAACAACACGGTGAAACTCGCCTCTACTAAAATACAAAAAACTAGGGGCCGGGCGAGGTGGCGGCGCTCTGTAGTCCCAGCTACTCGGGAGGCTGAGGCAGGAGAATGGCGTGAAACTCCGGGAGAGGCGGAGCTGGTGGCGAGCTGAGATCCCGCCACTGCATCTCCAGCCTGGGCGACAGAGCAAGACTCCGTCTCAAAAAAAAAAAAAAAAAAAAAAAAAAAGAAGCTTCTTTGCTGTACTTTTTGGAATCCTACTTGATGGCTGGAATTCTACACTTGATTCCTCTGCCTCAAGTCCTATTGGGCTGTGATTCTCAACCCCGGCTGCTCCTGACAGTCACATAGAGAAGGTTTTAAAATGATACAATGCTCCAGAGGACTCTCTATGGCAGCAGGGATTCCTGCTGCTTTTAAAATGATACAATGCTCTGGAGGATTCTGTATGTGCTCAAACTTAGGAGTAAATCATAATTGCCAGGGTAAAACTGCTTTTGCAAAAATTATAACATTGAGAAAATTACGGCAGTGGGGAAGATCTGATCTGGCTAACCCCCATCTTCCCGTTAACCTTCAAGCTGCCCTTTATTGTTTCTGGGCTTAGGCAAAGCTAACTTTGGGAGACATTTAGTTTATAGTTTAAATGATAACAGCCCTTCCCCAAAACTCAACCCTTTGTAAAGCTAACGAGAAGCCACCAGGCTAGGCAGATAGAGGAGCCTGAATTCTGCTAAGGTGTAGACATAATTGATTGCCAGCCATTATTCTGGAAGTCACAAGATATGCAACTTACTCATTACTACTGCAGGTAACATCACTGTTGTAGATCCTAAGGTTGGCCTTTTGAGATATATTTTCAGGTTTTGTTGCAAATCTGACTCCTGATGACCTCCACCTGGACCTGCCAACTGCTCCTGAGTGGCCCAACCCAGAAGCAACTCAGTGCACCAGAGGACCTTTACCCACCCCCATATGACTGCACCCCCCAACAAATCAGCAGCAAGCACCCATTGCCCGCCACCCCCACCCTTCCCCAACCAACCTTTGGAAAAAACCTAGCCCCCAAATTCTCTAGGAGGCTGATTTGAGCAATAATAAACCTCCAGGCTTCCATTTAGTAAGCACTATGTGTATAAAACCCTTTCTCTCTCGCAATTCCCCTGCCTTGATCAATTGGCCCCATTTCGGCAGCAGGCAAGAAGAACCCATTGGGTGGTTTATAAGGGGACTATATTAAAACACACGGGCCTGGGTGGAAGTGTGGCCTAGGAATCCTCGTTTTAAGCTAGTACTCCAGGTGATTCTAAGGCAAGTGGCCCCCCAACCACACTCTGAGAAACACTGACCTGCAGGATAACTGAATTCTAAAAACAGCACATCTCAAACTTTAGTGTGCAATCAAATCATCTGGAGATCCTGTTAAAATGCAGACTCTGATGCAGCAAGTCTGGTGGGGTCTGAGACTGCATTTCTTAACAAGCTGCTGGTCTGAGACCACGCTGAGCGACAAGGTCCTAGGACTTACGTCACTGCCAGCAATCAGGGTGATTCCCAAGTGCTGACGGGACACATCTGTAACAGCTCACTCGTGAAAATATCCAGAGGCCTTCAATATTACTGTTGTTTGGTGTGGTAGAAAGAATATTAGCCAGGAATGTCAGACCTTTCATGTGGCCCCTCCACTTCTCCAGTTTCATTTCTTTAAAACATCTCCCCCACGAATACTTCACTCCAGCCATTCCAAACTCATGACAAGTCTCACAAATGTAAACCATGTATCACTCTTCTCTGCCTTTCCCAAGTTTTTCCTTCCCTCTGCCAGAAACTTGTGAAAAGCAAATAAAAACTCAGGACCCCAATTTATTATGCCAAAAATGAAAAAAATCCAGCTGAAAGCTGAGTCATGCAAGTGCCTTTCCTTTTGTTCCTAAGAAGATAGCTACAGATAAAAGGTTAAATATCTCTACAGGTAGCTACTCTATGTTCACTTTATCTTATATAAAGTGCATGAGGCTGAGCATGAGATGAATACATAATTAACATGCCCCTACCTGCTCCTTTTCCCTTGCAACATGTGTTTTACCATACCCTCTCTGTCTCCCCTCCAGCCCACTCTTCCCCTTTATGTACCAAAGTCCTCAAAATCATCTCTGGAGAAAGGCAAGGATCACAGACTGTTTCTGTGATTCTGTGTTTGTTTCATTTTTCCTTCCGGGCATCACCTTAACCTTGATAAAATAAACTTTCACACTGATTGAGACCTGCCTCAGATACCTTTTCATTTACAAACTGTATTCCCATGTTACCAGCAGCATCAGTGCCATTTTCTATCTGGGACACCCTTCATCTATCCTGCTGTAAGCTCACCCTCAAAGTTCCACTCCTAAAGGAAGACTTTCGTGTCCTCCATCCTACTCCACCCTACCACACAGGGTTCATCATGGCCTCCTCCAGAATCCCAAACACTACCTTCATTCTAGTACTGCCCTAGAATTTGTCTGTGCAACAGGTACGGTGACCATTAAGAACCTGTATTACATAATCAGAAAACATCTTTATCTTCCACTGTTGTTTTAAAATTTATTCAGTGGGGAAGGCTCTTTCCCCTGCTCCTGGATTTTGGAAAAGAAAAAGTTGATCAAGCCTCTGGAAATGCTTGCAAACAGTAATGATCCAATTAAAATAATCTAGACCCACCTGACAACCAAAGCTAAGATCTTTCCTCCCCACGATCCCTTGTCTCTTTCCTGTCTGACATCAGCCCCACTCCCTGTTGCCTACTTTACTTTCTGATCTCACCTTGGAGGAGGCAGAGGATGTGGAGAGAGGAGAGCAACCAGAAGACCACGAAAGGCCAGTGGAATCACACCAGCTTCACACTCTAGGCCTCAGCGATAGATGCTGAAAGCTAGGCATTCATGGTCATTTTTTCTTAGATATTTATTTGGAGACAACTGCAAATTTACAGAAGTTGCAAGAGTAATGGTACATGGACCACTCTATACCGAGTCACCTATTGCTAACCTTTTACACAATTGCTTGATCATTCATATTCTTTCTGTATGTATAATACGTACATACAAAATAACTTCCTGAACCATTTTCGCATCAGTCACATATACCATGCCCTTATTTCAGTGTCCATTTGCTAAGAACAGGGCAATTCTCTGATATGACCCCAGCACTACTATCGGCTTCTGCAAACCTAATACCGATCCTATGCTTTTATCTTACCTACGGTTCACATTCCCATTTTGTCATTTGACCAGACAGTGTCCTTTCTGGCACTTTCTACCCTCCAATCAGAATCTGACTTAGGATCAGGTACTGCATTCAGTTGCCATGTTTTTTATAGCTGTTCTCTGTCTTTTATGTCCAGGACATTTAAAAATAATATGTGGTCCCCCATTTAAAAAACTATAGGGCTGGGCAGGGTGGCTCAGGCCTATAATCCCAGAACTTTAGGAGGCCGAGTCGGAGTTCTAGACAGTATGATCAACACGGTGAAATCCCATCTTTACTAAAAATACAAAAAATTAGCCAGGCGTGGTGGCATGTGCCTCTAATCCTAGCTACTGGGGAGGCTGAGACAGGAGAATTGCTTGAGCCCAGGAGGCGGAGGTTGCAGTGAGACAAGATCGTGCCACCGCACTTCAGCCTGGGCGACAGAGCAAAACTCCATCTCAAAAAAAAAAAAAAATAGCATGCTCCTCATTTGGGGCTTGTCTGATGCTTTCTCATGGTTAGATTCCAGCTGGAACACTCCATGCAGGGCTTGTGTCCTACCCCGGGCATCAAATCTGAGGACTCATGATGTCCATCTGTTCTTGCTGGCATTTCCACAGACATCTTGGAGATAAGCCTGCCATCGCTAGAGGCCCCTCTCTACATTCCCTCTTCAGGGGGAAAGATCTCTATTCTAGTAGTCACAGGTCCTCCCCGGCTACTGCAGATCCTAAGCTCCACCCCTAAGTTCTGTTGTGTGCAGGACCCCTTCCCAGCTAAGATGACCCCATACCAGTTCATTCACACATGGCCCATGCCTGGCCATGAAAGAATCATGAATTCCTTGCTCAGGCAAACTGATGCCAAATTAGCTGAAAAGGTTCTTTACACTGCTTGTCAATGCAGCTAGATAGCTCATCTCCTTGCTGATCCCACGTCAGAATTGGACACCCCATCCCTCCCTAAGCAGAGGAGACACACAGACAGCTCTCCAAGTAATACAGTTGTAACTTTTTCAGCTAACACCTTTATAAATACCTTGACCCATCCTTGGGAATGGAACATCCTTTATGTCTTGGTGCCTCAGCAGAGACTCCTGACTTCCATTCTGCCCACCTGACCTCCCTCCTACCTCCACAAAAGCCCACAAGCATAGGTCCAGTGTCTTACTCATCACTGTGTTCCAAAGAGTCTTGCCAACACATACGTCTTCCATAACCTCTGTTAAATGAATGTGCCTCTCACCTAAAACATATCCTTAAACACATCTGAAAACTCACCCAATGTACAGACATTTCTCAAAGGAAGACATACAGACAATCAACAAACATAGGAAAAAATGCTCAACATCACTAATCACTGAAGAAATGCAAATCAAAACTACAATGAGATACCATCTCACACCAGTCAGAATAGCTATTAAAAAATAAAAGTTTTTTTAAAAAAAGATGTTAGAGAGCTTGCAGAGAGAAGGAAACACTTATACACTATTGGTGGAAATGTAAATTAGTTCAGCAGTTTGGAGAGTTCTCAAAGAACTTAAAAGAACTGTCACTCAACCCAGCAATGCCATTAATGCGTATTAGCCAAAGGAAAACAAATCATTCTACCAAAAAGACACATGCACTCGTATGTTTATCAGTGTTATTCACAATAGCAAAGACATGGAATTGACCCAGGTGCCCCATCAAAGTGGACTGGTTAAAGAATATGTGGTACATCACACTTGTAATTCCAGCACTTTGGGAAGCTGAGGTAGGTGGATCATGAGGTCAGGAGATCAAGACCATCCTGGCCAACATGGTAAAACCCTGTCTCTACTTAAAATACAAAAAATTAGCTGGGTGTGGTGGCATACACCTGTAGTCCCAGCTACTCAGGAGGCTGAGGCAGGAGAATTGCTTGACCCAGGAGGTGGAGGTTGCAGTGAGCCGAGATTCTGCCACCGCACTCCAGCCCGGGTGACAGAAGGAGACTCCGTCTCAAAAAAAACAAAAAAAGAAAATGTGGTACATATGCACCAGGGAGGGAGGGTTGAAAAACTACCTATTGGGTGCTATGCTCACAACCTGGGTGATGATTCACACCCCAAACCTCAGCATCATGCAATATACTCATGTAGCAAACCGGCACGTGTGCCTCATGAATCTAAAATAAAAGTTGAAATTTTAAAAATAAATAATTTTAAAAATTATAGTTGACTATAAAGAAAAACAAAATAAAAAAGCCTGTCATCCAAAAAGCAAGTCTTGCCTTATTTCCTTCCCCTTTATCTCTTTTTTCACTTGTTTTGTAGTCAAAAGTTGACGCTTTATTATTTTATTTGATGTCTGTTGTTTCATTTGCATCTATTTTGTTACCAGTAAGCTTGAACACTTTTTACATGTAGTCATTTTTATTGAGATATTGTTCACATCCAACAAAATTCAGAGTACAACACAGCAGTTGTTAGAAAATTCACAGATTGGTACTACCACCACTATCTAATTCCAGAACATTTGCATTATCCCCCACAAAAACATCCTATACCCATTAATAGTCACTCCCCATTCTCCCCTTCTCTCAAGAGTCTAGTTATCTAGTGTCTGTTTCTATGAATTCTAGGCATTTTACATAAATAGAATCACAAAATAGGTAGCCTTTTTGTGACAGGCTTCTTTCACTTAGCATGAGGTTTGTAAGGTTCATGCATATTGTAGCACGTACCGGCACTTCATTCCTCTTTATGACTGAATAATATTCCATTGTGTGTCTACAACCCTTCTTAAGATCCATTTATTAGCTGATGGACATTTGAGTTGTTTCTACTTTTTAGCTATAATGAATAATGTTGCTATAATTGTTTATGTACAGCTTTTTTGGTTGTTGTTGTTTTTGTTTTTTGAGACAGGGTCTCACTCCCATTACCCAGGCTAGAGAGCAATGGTGCAATGTTGGCTCACTGCAGTCTTCACTTCCTGGGCCCCGGTGATTCTCCCACCTCAGCCTCCTGAATAGCTGGGACTACCCGTGCACACCACCACGCCTAATTTTTTTTTTTTAAAGCAGAGACAGGGTTTTGCCACGTTGCGCAGGCTAGTCTCAAACTCTGGGCCTAAGCAATCCACCCACCTTGGTGTCTCAAAGTGCTGAAACTGTAGGCGTAAATAGTTGCACCTGGCCCATGTACAAGTTTTTATGTAGACGTATGTTTTCAATTCATTTGGGTATATCCCTAAGAAGTGAAACTGCTGAATCATATAGTAACTCTATGTCTAACCTTTTGAGGAATTGCCTAACTTTTACAAAGTGGTTGTGTCATTTTCAATCCTGCCAGCAATGTGTAAGAGTTGCCATTTCTCCACATTCTCACCATTGCTTATTATTGCACATCTTTTTTACTCTAGCCCTCCTAGGGATTTCTCACTGCGATTTTGATTTGCATTTCCCTAATGATGAATGCTACTGAACATTTCTGCATGTGCTTATTAGCCATTTATATGTTTTCTTTGGAGAAATGTCTATTCAAATCTTTTTCCTATTTTTAAATTAGGCTATTTGTCTTTTACTATTGAGCTCTGAGAAGTCTTTATATACTCTATATACTAGTCCCGTATTATAACAAAATTTGCAAATATTGTCTCCTTTTCTATGAGTTGTCTCTTCACTAGATAGTATCCTTTGAAGCATGAAAGTTTTTAATTTTGACGAAGTGCGATTTATCTAATTTTCTTTTATTGCTTATGCTGTTGGTGTCATATTAAGAACCTGTCACCTAATTCAGGACCATGAAGATTTAAACCTATGTTTTCTTCTAGGAAGTATATAGTTTTAGCTCTTATATTTAGAGCTTTGAATCATTTTGAGTTAACTTTTGCATATAGTATGAGGTAGGTGTTCAAGGTTTTTTTTGTTTTTGTTTTTGTTTTTTGATACAGGGTCTCACTCCATTGCCCAGGCTACAGTGCAGTGCAGCCTCAACCTCCCTGGCTCAGGTGATCCTCCCACCTCAGCCTCCTGAGTAGCTGGGACTACAGGTATATGCAACCATGCCTAGCTAATTTTTGTATTTTTTGCACACATAGGTTTTCACCATGTTGCCCAGACTGGGTTTGAACTCCTGGGCTCAAGTGATTCTCCCACCTTGGCCTCCCAAAGTACTGGGATTACAGGCAGGAGCCAATGTGCCTGGCTCAACTTTATTTTTTTGCATGTGGAAATCCAGATGCCCCAGTGCCACTTGTTGAAAGGAATATTTTTCCCCATTTAACTGTTCTGATATCTATGTTGAAAAATTAATTGACCATAAATTATGGGTTTCCTTCCCCTTTACATTTAAAAGGTGATTCATGTCTACCAAACCCTCTCCACAGCCCACCACCACTAACAAAAGAAGAACAGAATTCCTCAATTATTTACTCAGAAAATATTCTAGAAACTAAGAATTTATTTACTCCAGGAATAAATGCAACTTCACAATGAATGAATTTCACTGAAGAACAAAAAAATCATGGTGTACTTTCATGAGCTGTCCCCACACAATCAACAAATTAAGTAGTGCTCATATTTTTATTTCTCCATTCCTGCATTGTCTGATGGCTCCTGACATTCTGCGGCAGTCACCCTTGTTGGGGGTGGGAGTGAATCAATCTTAGAGGTACAGGAAATGAGCTCATGGGACACAATCCTGACCTCCCAAGGAATATGTCTACCATCAACTTCACTTTCCCAAAATGCCACCTTCACACCATCATCTCCACATCACAGTTCCTAAACAGTCCACAGACTATCATTTTACGTAGAAGACACATAAACATTCACATATATTTGACAAATGCCAGGAAAATGTTCTCATTTAGAAGATAAAAATTAAAGCTAAATTCTTCTCAAAACAGACACAGACACACACACACACACACAAAACAGGAAGGTCCACAGAGATGGTGCCCTTTCTGAGCGCCAGCCTGTGGGTCCTCAAAGAGCCCATCCACAGTTTCCCCAGCAAGACCACCCACAACGAAACCCGGGGCTCGGAATCTCCTTAGAATCACAGAATCAATACACAACCACAGAAATCCTCAATGCCAGTTCTAACTCACAAGGGAACTTGAGGGATATGTAGAATGAATGGCTGTGGGTACCAGAAACTGGGGGCCAGCATGTCCAAAAATCTGCGTTGAGTGGAAACTATGGTATGCAATGAAACAATGCCACAGAGGTAAAATTTTTTAAAAAGACAAAAAGACTAAACTATTGATGCATACAACACAAATGAATTGTAACATACTTATGCTATGTGAAAGAGCTCAGGCAAAAGAGAAGACTTGCTGTATGATTCCATTTATACACAAAATTCTAGGAAATGCAAATAATAGTGATAAAGCAGATCAGGTTTCCTGGGGGCAGGTACCAGGGTGGGAAGGAGCGAGTAGGGACCACCAAGGGGCAGGAGGAGACTTCTGGGACAGACTAAGATCTTCATTACCCTGTGGTGAGTTTCACGGTTTCATACATATGTCAAAACTGACAACTATATCCAACACCCTACATATTGACACTCCAACCTGACACTGTCCACTCCAAGACTGATCTAGTGAAGAGTATATCATACATATGCCTCCTGCTGGTGTCAGGAAAGTCAAGTCCAACACCCTGCAGGACCTAGCTGCAAAAACAGCAGCTACTGTCAGAGTAGGGGAAGGCTTGCTGCAGACCAGGTCCTTCATTCAACCATTTTCACATTTAGAGTTCGTTGCTTCTCTTGTCTCCAGTTTTCATCACTCAAGTACAGCATCACAAACCCAACTTCCTACAGCCATCACTCAAGAACTATAAGGTCAGGGCCACAGGAAGTAGAAGGATGCTGGCAAGACTGCAGAGTCCTTCTCCCCTCAAAAAAAGAAAGCTCTACTCAGTTTCTGACACTTGTTGTCACCTGGCAATGCTAATCCACTGTGGCTAGATTTTCTGCATTTTCCCCCAGAAGTCAGAAATGTGTTTTTTATGTAAAATCCCCAAACTGTAAAGGTAAACCAATTAACTCAGATTTTAAAACACTGTGCAAGTTAAACAAAAAACAAGTGTGAGCAGGAGTCAACCTATGAGCTGCTGATTTGCAGCTACAGACAGTGAAGGCCACGAACACAGGCTCTGTGGTTACTAGCTCTGTGACCGCAGGCAACATATGCAACCCTCTGAGATCCCATATCCATATCAGCAAACCAGGACTAACAATAAAGGATCCCCATCTGAGGATTGTAGTAAAAATGAAATATTTTACCCATAGGAAATCCTCAATAAGTATTCTCAATAATAGTCTCCAAGTGAGAGCATTTCAATAGGTTTTTTCCAAAATTAGGTGATGGCCAGAAAAGATGGAAAAAAAAAAAAAAAAAAAAGCTCATTAGTAATGATCCTGTGCACTACAGACCACACCTAGAATATGACCTTTAGTTCTGGAAGCCACACTGTACAAAAGAGGAAAAATAGTGGATATGGCCACTGTGAGAGGTACCCACCCAGTGGGTTTGACAATGTTCTCAGAGTAAAGTGAGATTCAGGGAAGTTCAGGAAGTGACATAAAATTGCACCTGAATTGAAACATTCTGATTTTGAGCCCAGAGTTTTAGGTATAATTTTGGAAAACTACACTGGGACAACATTGGGAAAATTTCTTTACTGAAAGACTTCACAAAGCCTTTAATATAACTCAGCTGCTTTATGAACATCTTAAATGCAGAAGTGATAACCATATTTCCTAAAACTTTTCTGCATTGTTTTAAGACAGGGTCTAGCTCCATCTCCCAGGCTAGAGTGCAGTGATGTGATCACGGCTCACTGCAACCTCAACCTGCTGAGCTCAAGCAATTCTCCTGTCTCAGCCCCACCGAGTAGCTGGGATCACAGCCATGCACCACCACACCCAGCTAATTTTTGTATTTTTTGTAGAGATGGGGTCTCACTGCATTGCCCAGGCTGGTCTCAAACTTCTGGGCTCAAGTGATTCACCCACTTAGTTCTCCCAAAGTGCTGGAATTACAGGCGTGAGCCCCTGCCCCCAGTCTGCCTTTATTTTTTAATTCTCTGTTCAAACAAGGGTTTCCTCCAAGTGAGGAGAGGACCTCCTTGCTACACTCAAGAATCACACATCCTGGTTAAAAAGATTACTGCCATATGACATGCACGGAAGCTACTGACAGGCCACAGAGGAGGGTTTGCTTCCTTTCAACCAGGATAGAGGGGAAGGATGGTACAAATTTTAACTGAGAGGAAGCACTAAAGCTCTAGCCGTGCAAGGCCCTGTAGACTCTGCATAGGTGCTAACAGCCCATGCCATGTGCCAACCAATAAGACACAGGAAATAGAAGACTCAGCAGGCGCTCAGTCACAGAATCACACCTGTGCAGGAAAGCTGAAGGATGGTTTATCAACCTAGCTCTCTGAATCTGAATCTTCTAATACTATCTGCCTCCTAGTGCTTGGGATGGGTCTCCACAGATGTTTGCAAAACCAACTTCAGGCATGAACACTAGTGAGAAGACCACTGTGACTCTGTATACTTTAAACTCTGGCCAGACAGCCAGGAATGGTCTGCCAAGTGGGGAGGCTACCTGCAATGAACAATGGCTAAATAGGATCACACATCGCACCAGGTTGGAGTTTCCAGATCAAAGTTAACCTGGACTTTACCTCCAGCCAAACCAGGTCACTGACGCTTCCAAAACACAGCTTGCTTTCTCTCTCATTTCTACAATTTGATGCACACTCCCTGGTGCCTTGCCTCATCTCTTTCACAGTGGAACCCAAACGCCCCTTTTCCTTGGTGATGCCAGCCAGAAGTCACCTCTCCAACTTGGGAAATTCCACCACCCTTTCGTCTTCCCTCTCTTTGGACACTTCTATACAGCCTTGGATTACTGTCTCATTTCTTTACCACACCACAGGCTCCGTGGGGGCTCAAATGACGTCTTCATCATCTACACACACCCAAATCCCCATAAAACCTTGCTCGCTGTTCTGCACATCTGGATATATTTACTGGACTAATAGTAGCTTCATTTAAAAAACATTACCTTAAGCAAAATCTGCCAGCTGGTTGACTTCAAGCCAAATCCAGCTCACAGACAACATTCTATCTGCCCTACACAATGTTTTAAACAGACTGGTATTAATTGTCACTATTTTTAAAAGAGGGCAATTTCACATTCAAATCCACCTCCACATCTTTTCCTTAAAAAACAAACAAAACAAATGAAACAGGATTTGGCACCACTGGGTTCATACTTCTGCATGGCAGCAAGAAGCTGGAGGCGAATAAGAAGATCCCTTCAGACAGGCCACATCGTTCCTTTTCTCACCCGGTCCTCTCTGAGGAAATGTACTCACTCAGTGCTCTACAATCCTAATTCATTCTTGCTGAATATACAGTAAGCCGCAAACCCCTGGTAACATATCAACACACTAAAAATATCAGCCTTTAAAAGGTGACGTACTTTTACTGACCCAGAGAAATAATATAAAGTCAACTTGTTTCCACGTGAATTACAACCACATTCCTATTCCCCCAGAGAGTGACATCTGGCTTGTCCTGTATAATGAGCATGGAGGAGTCGCTGGGTTTAAACACTGCCAGGGTATACAAATGAAAGGTGGCTGTGGGAAGACCAGCAGCTAATGAGCAGCTCTGATCACAAGAGGCTAAGATTTCAGGGAGGAAAGATAGTTCCATCTACCAGAGTTAAAAGGATTCTAGCAGAGGCAGTCATATAACCCATATGACCCCAAACCAAAAAGGTGACACTTTATACCTTTATTACAATAACAACCTGGTTCAGATAACTAAAAACCCATCTGTGACCACCAGTTGCTAAGCCTTTTGAAACACAAATAAACTCCACGTTCCAACCGTGCTACCTATAAATAAGGGATTAGTAAAGCAACAAACACTATATAGTGAACAGACTATTACTTCGTTCAGCTAGTAAGACTGAGATTTGGAACCAAAGATGATAAATACAGAGTAGACATAAACATTTTTTAAAACTAATACTTTAAAAGCAGGAAAGAAAAACTCATGGAAAGAGCCAAGGCTTTTAACCATAAAGTCAGACCCTTTACAACAAACTCTAAGGAACTTTTGCTTAATTCTTGGCTCATCAGGAAATTTTGCTGTAGAAACTTACCTGAAATATAGATATATAGATAGCAACTTAAGCTTGGTGAAATGCAGAGCTTTCTGAAATGCAGAGAACTTTTGAGAACAGCATTTGTCTGTAATTTGGACGTATCACAATTCTGTAACTGCTGCTGGTATTCACAGTAACCAACCACCTCCCCCACCCCCGCCATAAATCAGGGGATCTGCTTTCATTTCTGGTGTCACCTTCATCAGTTTGGTAGTGGTGGGAGTGGCAGGGCAGGGTGCCCTTAGGCCAGTTTCAAAGAAAAACATACAGTTACCATAGTTCTTCATCTAAGAAATGATTTCTTGAGAACATTCTGCCACTGCCATGCTACCACAATGCTCTCAAAGGTCATCAGTGACCTAAATGCTAAAGTCAACTGACTTCTCACACCTCATCCTCCCCAGTCTTGGTGCCATGTAACCTTCTTCATCACCTCCCCTCAAAGCATCCACCTCCCTGCAACCCCCAAGCCCCTACTCTTGGTCTTGCTGTCCTTGTAGGCCTGTTTACTCTCTGCTCTTAAAAACATCTCTAAGCCAACACCCCAACTCCTCATATATATAAAAAATGGCCAAAATTAACTATAATATATACCAGATCTTATGCTAAGACTAAGAGTTTTGATAGAGTTTGGATCTGCGTCTCTACCCAAATCTCACGTGGAATTGTAATTCCCAGTGTTGGAGGTGAGACCTGGTGCAGGGTGATTGGATCACAGGGGTGGATCCCTCATGCACAGCTAAGCACCATCACCTTAGTGCTATTATCATGATAGTAGTTCTCAAGAGATCTGGTTGTTTAAAAGTGTGTGGCACCTCCCCACTCTCTCTCTTGCTTCCACTCTGGCCACGTAAGATGAGCTTGCTCTCCCTTCACCTTCCACCATGACTGAAACTTTCCTGAGGCCTCCCCAGAAGCCAAGCAGATGCCAGCATCATGCTTCCTGTATGTCTGCAGAACATGAGCCAATTAAACCTCTTTTCTTATAAACTACCCAGTCTCAGGTATTTCTTTATAGCAATGCAAAAATAGACTAATACTCGTTTCATTATATTTGCCTCCGCAAATTCCCATGCCAACCTTCTGAGTTATTTTCACCAACCTTATTTTTCAGATGGGAAAAGTGAGGCTTAGTAATTGGCCCACGTCATACATCAGGCAAATGTGAGCACAAAGGAAGGGTTTGAAAACCAGGTCTAAGTCCAGAACCTATATCTTTAACCACTTTGCTATATTTCTCCCTCCTCATCCAGGGTGATACCGTCTACACTCTCAATTTCAGTTTTAACTTTTGTGGCAGAGACTGCTTCTTACTCAGTACTCATCCCACCTTTCTTCCTTACTAATCGACCACTTTATCATAGGAGATGACAACAGGCCCAGATTAAAAACACTCCAGCCACACATTTCCCAGTCTCACTTGCAGATATCTGTGAGTGAGATGGCCATGGTTGGGGTGGGAGGTGGAGGGTGGGTTGGCCAACGGTTTGAAAGGAGGCTCCCTCAATGGGTAGGTGCATCCTTTTGCCCTTTACCTCTTTCCTGCTTCCTGGAACGCGAACATGATGGCTGAAGCTAGTGTAGCCATCTTATGATAAAGAGCCAACCTAAGAATAGGCACACACTAAGAATGTGAGAGTAGAGACAAGGGACTTGGCTCTCATGGATCATGCAGCTGCCACACCAGACCTGGATTTGATTTATCTAAGATAAAAACGAATCTTTATCTTGGGTTGGTTCCCCAGAAGGGGACCCTGGAACAAGTGATTCACATACAAGCGATTTATTAAAGAAGTGCTCCCAGGATAAACCTGTAAGGAGGTAGAGGAAGCAAGACAGGGAAGGGGGGAAAGCCCATCAGGATGGAATTTCGGGCAAAGTTCTAAGGAGGATGACTTCAGCCCGATCTCAAGAGGAACTCTGGAATACAAATCATGCCTCCTGTTCTCCTGACCTAAAACTGGGTTACTGAAGCTTTTGTTCTTCTGTACCAGCGAGTCCCTGGTGAAGGTGGGAAAGGATGGAGACGTCCTGGCACTTTGGGTTGAGTCTTAGGGCAAATTGGCTGTACAGCCTGAGGGCAGTCCTCTCGTGATGAGTGAGAGGCCTGAGCTATAGGAGACAGGAGCCCACAAAACCAGAGAGGAACACAAAGGAACCCTAGGGCATCCAGGCAGAGCAGATCATATCCATTAAAACATCCATCTTCTTTAAGTCTCTGTGATTTGTATTTCTGTTATAGACAGCCAGACCTAAATCTTAGTAATACAACTTCTTGGCAGAAGATGTCCACATTAGCATCTCCAGCTCTGACCTCTCTTCTGAACTGCAGACCAGAACTTAAGTGCCTGCTACATATTTCCACATTTGTTCACACCTCAGTTGGTTCCTTCCAGGATCTGGGCAGCTGATATCTGCCTCATGACTGTGGCAACATGAACCAAATCATTCTCCGTACCTGTCCTCATCCCAAATCTATGCCTCCTAACCATCTGTCTTGATTAATGGCCCCTCTAGTCTCCCATAAATCAGGAAAGAATGCTTAAATTACTTTCAACTTCTCTCTCGCACTTGTATCTCCGCAAGTCAATGAACAAGCCCGAAAGAGTCGACCTTCTACCTATGGCCACCTCCACCATTCTTGCTGCCTCTGCCACAGGTTCAAGTCCTGCATTTCCCATATCGTATCTCCCACACAGATTCTCCTGGTAGTCTCCCTGGCTCCAATGACCTCGGCTCTCCAGTAGGAATGGCTTTCAGAAACACTGTTGATCATACCCTTTCCCAACCGGAAATCATCAAAGGCTCTCATTGCCAAGAATAAAGGCCTGACTTCCTTAAACCAGCAGTCAGAGGCCTCAATTCACATTTCCAGCTTCTTCTCCCACCTTATCCTGTGTGTCTTTGATAACATGTCTCATGTTTCTTTTGTACTGGTCTCTCCTGGTATATTATATAAGTCTGTTTAGTATTTATCTGATCACGTCTTATAAGTGAACTATAACAAACACAGTTGCCTTTTACCTTTTATAGCATTCTATATGCCCAAAGAACAGCATGGCCCCTCTTATTTTTGTATTCTCCCAAGGCATTAGCATCTGAACTTCACACATAATTATCAATTTATGCTTCTGAATCAAATTCAAGGCTTCAAAAAAATCTGTCACCAGCTTTCTTGTTGCGTTCACTCCTTTGTAATTTTAGCCCTTAGACAAACTATAAAATGCAACCCAGATTCTGCTCTTAGAGAAACTATAAAATGCAACCAACTTTCATCTCTCGCCTTCTTGGAGTCTCATATTTCCTCTTGAAAATGGAAGGAGTAGCCTAAATGACAGCATAAAGTTTTAGAGCTAAATGTGACCTTGTCTAAGCCTCCATTTTACAAATATAACAGTTACTAAGCAAAGGGAAATGGCATGTCTAAGTTCATGAAACTTCAGAATAAATAGCACACATGAAACCAACAGGTAAAGTACCAACAATAGGTATTGTTAGACAGCTCCAAGTGCCATAGCAATGATCAAAAGACCTAAAATCTCCTTCAACCCCACATCGCATCGTGTTGTTCAATGAGTTAGTGAAAATGTATTTAGATTTCTAAATCACACACGCAAAAAGAAGAGCTGAAATCTCCTGACTTCGAGCTAGTTCTCCTCTAGCATATAGCTGGTCCTCAGTTATCAGACAATGGGCCACTTTCAGTTATTACACCAGAGAAGCCAGTTGGTCTTGGTGTGCCCAGCTAAGACCAGTTCCCCACAGTTCCAATAACACTTCTCATATTTCCTAAGGGAACCAGTCTCCCACCAGTCAGAGTCCCCACATTTGGATAGAATTCACTCAATCTCCTTGCTCCAAACATGGGCCTGTGACCTAGCCCTGGTCGAAGAGGCATCTAAGTGCTAAGAGCTCATTGCCTCAGAGTCAGTGGGATTTAACCAACTGAGAAACAGGGCAAAGACATTCACCTTCCCCTAACACAGCTGAAAAGAGCTTGCAAATCGAGAGTTGCAGACGATGGTGTGGACATCAAGAGGGAGGACCTGCCTGACAATGGAGCCCACCTAGAGGGAAGCAAAGATGAAACATGGAGAGGGTGGCAGAGTCCAGCCCCTGGAGACATGACAGCATCACTTCAACCACTGAGCTCCAGTCAGTTATGGGAGCCAACTAATTCCTGTATGAGCTGAGTTTTCAGGTGTCTGTACCCTAGAGGACCATAAAAGGCCACAAAGGGAAAACAAGAGGAATCGTTCTGCTTAAAGAGAATAAATGGTATCACAAGAGATGAAAGACCGTATATTTTATACATAACGAGCAAAATTTGATGCAAACGTTTTAAGTACAATGAATACCATCAATGTGTTAGAACTAAAAGACAAGGTGCATAACAGAGACCAAAAGCTATTAAACACAAAACTTAAAACAGGATAGTCAGTTTGTATGCAGGACTGAATCTCACACCTGAATCACTACTGCTCAAGCAACTTACTAGCATATCCAGGTATGGCAGGTAGGCATTAGTGATACTTCTCAAATGGGACTGATGTAGTTCCCTGCCCTCACCCAATTTTGTTATTACAAAGACATTATCATGTGTTCTCTTTTAAGTTGAAGAATTCCTCAGAATGCCAGCTCAGAATTAATCTACTGAAGAAACATGGATCAAGGGCAAAAGATCAAAAGCAGGAAGACTGATCTCAAAGCATACAAAATAAAAGAAGTTCTAAGACCTAACCGAAAAGCCCTTTCAATTTATATCCTTGAAAAGTCTGATTATGTAATACAGTTATGTCAGATATGACTGTTAAACTGACACTGCTCCAAATGAAGACTTAAAAAAAAAAAATCAACCAAGTTGAAGTGAGCCATTATGTTCAATACATCATCTCCAAATCCAAGCCAGAATAACCTCTGATATTTAACATTCCGATATCAATCTTAGCTACTACAAATGATCATAAACTTCTCTTTAAAAATGTTTTTGATCAGGGTAAATGAGAAGTCTTCCAAACCCTATCAAAAAAGTCAAACCAATTCAAGGCAAAGATCTGATAATTTGAAGACAGTCATGTTGCTTCAGGAAAATAGTCAGGCTTTCCTGTCATTTTTTATTTTTCCTCTTTACACTCTTCCCTTGGGAGAAACAAGGAAATGCTTTCCTGAATCAAAGTTGAACTGGGCAACAAGCATATGAAGAAAAGCTCAATATCACTGATCATTAGAGAAATGCAAATCAAAACCTCAATGAGATACCATCTCATACCAGTCAGAACAGCTCTTATTAAAAAGTCAAAAAACAACAGATGCTGGCAACGTTGTGGAGAAAAGGGAACCCTTACACACTGTTGGTGGGAAAGTAAACCATTGTGGAAAGCAGTAGGGCGATTCCTCAAAGAGCTAAAAGCAGAACTACCATTCCACCCAGCAATCCCATGACTGAGTACATACCCAGAGGAATATAAAGTATTCTACCATAAATACACATGCACAATTATGTTCACTGAAGTACTATTCACAATAGCAAAGACATGGAATTAACCTAATGCCCATCAATGACAGATTGGATAAAGAAAATATGGTAAATATACACCACAGAATACTATGCAGCCATAAAAAAGTAATGAGATCATGTCTTTTGCAGGAACACGAATGGAGCTGGAGGCTATCATCCTTAGCAAACTAATGCGGAACAGAAAACCAAATACTGCATGTTCTCACTTATACGTGGGAGCTAAATGATGAGAACTTATGAACACAAGGAAACAACAAACACCAGGGTCTACTTGTGGAGGGGGAAGGTAGAAGGAGAGAGAGGGGTGGAAAAGATAACTATTGGGTACTGAGTTTATTACTTGGGTAATGTAATAACATGTACAACACACCCCTGTGACACATGTTTATCTATGTAACAAATCTTCACACGCTTCACATGTACCCCCAAACCTAAAATTTAAAAAAAAGACACAAAAAACAAAGTTGAGCTTGTCATGCTGGCGCTTGCCTGCAGTCCCAGCTACTCAACAGGATCACTCGAGCTCAGGAGTTCAAGGTCAGCCTGGGCAACACAGTGAGTCCCAGTGTGTAATAATAATAATTAGTAATTATTACTATAATTAATAAAAATAGTAATTATAATAAAAAATAATTATTATTAATAAGAACAAAATACATGGAGAAGACCAGACTGATAGTTTACCAGGGATGAAGCATTCTTGCTTCTGTCCAACCAGGGCCCACTCAGCTATAAAAAGCCAGAAACACCATAATACAGTGAATGACTGACTACTGTCATTCATCATAAATACTATTCATCATCTGCTTATGGTTAGACACAGTTCCAGGTACTAGGAATACAGTATTCAACAAGACCGATAAGGTCTCTGTCCTCATGCAAATTAAATTCTACAGAGAAAGATAAAGAGTAAGGAAGGAAAGAAGGAACATGACATACTGTATTGAGAGTAGTACCTGCTATGAAGACAAAAAAAAAAAGCAAGGTGAAGATACACAAAGGGAGGAAGCAGCTAGAGGGATAAGTTGGTAAGACAGGAAGATCGCAGAGGTCTCTCAGGAGTGCTGGCATCTGTGCAGAAGCATGAAACAAGTGAGGGCATGAGTCCTGCAAGAGAGAACTCTAGGCAGGAGGAACATTAAGCACAAAGGCCCTGGGGCAGAAACGAGTTTGCTGTGTGCAGGGAAGAGGAAAGCAGCCAGTATGGTTAGAGCTGAATGAGCCAGGAGAGTCCTAGATAGGCCCATTTCCAGAGGCAGGCAGGGGCCTGGTCTTCTCATACAGCTGTTCTCAATCCTGGCTGCATACCCAGAGATTCTGATCCAATTTGTCTGTGATGTATCCCAGGCATGAGGTTTTGTTTTGTTCGTTTTCATTTGTTTTTTAATTCTTCTGGGTAATCTTAATGAGCAGTTATCCAGGGTTGAGAACCTGGCTTAATTCTGTTCCACATGAGGTGGGAGGCTGGTTAAAGCAGGTGCAGGATGACCCAAATGGCTTTATAAGGACCACTCCAGCTCCACCCATGGTAGAAAGACTGTGAGCCATCAGGGCTGGAAACAAGGAGATCCACTACTAGAAGGCCACAGCAGTCATTCCAGACTAGTGACACTCACACTGCAATTGCCTGCAAACTACCTGGGCATCTCCTCCAATGCACATTATGATTCAGCGGGCCAGAAGAGGGGCTGAGATTTGCATTTCTAAAAAGCTCCCAGTTAATGCCAATGCTGCTGGCTCTACAGATCACCTTAAATAGCAAGGATCCAAACCAGCATTTTTCAAGCTGCAGATCATGACTGAAACTGGGTCATGAAATGAATAAAGTGGGCCTCAACCACTATCTGTTTTCTCACAAAATAAGAGAATGAAGTATCACAGTATACTGCAAACAGTAAAGGTAAGTACTGCTTTGTGAACCTTTGGCTTATATATATGAATATGTCTCCTAGGTTGCAGTTTTATATACGCACGTATGTGTGTATGTTTTTTTGAGACACAATGAAACTGCATTTCACTATGTCGCCCAGGCTGATCTCAAACTCCTGAGCTCAAGCAACCCTCCTGCCTCAGCCTCCCAAGTAGCTGGGACCACAGGCGCGTGCCACCATGCCCAGCTGAAATAAATTTCTTGCCATGAGGTCCAGTCAAAGAAGTCTGGGAAACAATGGCCTGGGTGACATAATGATGGTTGAGAGCAGAATGAAGGCTGTAGACTAGGTGGTGAGAAGTAGGTAAATTGGGAATATAACTGAAGGACTAGGAAACTGGCCTCCGATGGCTAAGATGTGACGTGTGAGGGAGGGAGAGGAATCAAGACACTACAAGCCAAAACAGTCACCATACATCAAGATGGGGAACACCAGGGATGGAACAGGTTTGAGGCAGGGAGACACTGCCAGTTGGAGACAGATTATGTCTAGTATGCCTTTGAAGTCCATTCAAGTGGAAGTGTCACTTAGAAAGTTGGAGATGCACATTTAGCTCTTGGGAGACAGATGGGCACTGGAGAAACAAATCTGTTAGTCATCAGCACATTTAACCTCGAGGAGTGGATGAGATCATCTAGACAGTGAACACAGATAAAGATAAGAGCCAAGGCTGAAGCCCGGGACCAGCCCAGCATTTAGAGGTGAGAAAGAGGAAAAGAGAGTCAGGGAGATCCAGAAGGAACAACAGAGGAAGTTCTAGAGAACCAGCAGAGAACTGTGTCTGCAAAGCCAAGTGAGATAATGACTTCACAGCTGCTTTGAGTACAGGTTTAAAAATCCACTATAATATTAAAATACACCGCACTAACAGACTTAAAAAAAAAAAAGAAATAGGTATACACATATGTAAGTACACGCAAAGGGAAAAGTCTGCAAAGTTACAGAGCATTCTGGTAATAGCTAGCTCTAGGGTCAGGAAGAGAACAAGGAGACTTAAGCCTTTGCAGCAAGCCCTATGAGAAGACTGTATGCATCTATTTCTTATATAATAGAAAATCATTTTTTAAACCTCTTAATGATTCTGATATGCAGCAAGGTCTAGGGATCCCTCAGTGGGGGTGCTTAAGGGGACAGCCAAGCATTAAGTGCCAGATTGAACCAAATGTCTTTGTGATTTTATATGACTAATTTCATACCAAGAGGGGGGAGAAATCAATACAGCCTTAACAGAGCAGGCTTGGCAGCTAAAATATGCTTAGGGAGAATCTCCCTACACAGCTTCTATTTTGGATTCCAGCAGGCTATTTAACAAAAGTCAGATGAGAGGTGTTAAAACCTTTGCAGAAGCTGTCTTTAAGAAGACTCCAGGAAGCATGATTTGCAGCCTTCAGTGACAAAGATTAGATACTAAGCTACTAATTAACAATGCCTGTCTTTTTAACAAGTCCTTCCCAAATTGAGACAGTTTGTCTTTCAATATCTTCCCATTGTGCTCCTTTTTCTCACTTTATCCTGTGGGCAGTTACCTCCAGTAGGCTGTTGGAAGCCACAAATTCCAGCCAGTGTGACACACAATCCAAAGACTGAAAGGGTAAGAGACAGTACAGTCAAGATGCACAGTCCAGGCCTCAGCTACTCAAAATGATAAGTGTGGGCCGGGCAGGGTGGCTCATGCCTGTAATTCCAGTACTTTGGGAGGCCAAGGCAGGCAGATCACCTACGGTCAGGAGTTTGAAACCATCCTGGCCAACATGGTGAAATCCTATCTCAACTAAAAATATAAAAATTAACGGGGCATGGTGGCATGCACCTGTTGTTCCAGCTACTCGGGAGGCTGAGGCAGGAGAATCACTTGAACTCGGGAGGTGGAGGTTGCAGTGAGCCAAGACCGCCCCACTGCATTCCAGCCTGGGCAACAGACTGAGATTCTGTCTCAAAAACCAGCAGCATCAGCAGCACTGGGTGCTTGTTAGAAATGCAGGCCCCTTGGGCCTCATTGCAGATCAGATAGCAGACTGTTTCCGAATCTGCATTTTAACAAGATCATGCAGTACACCCGCAAGGTTTGAGAAACTCTGCCTTAATGCAAAGCAAGCTGGTCATCGAAATCTCCAGGGAAATGTAAAAAATATTTATTCCTGAGTCTTATACCAACTGCAAGGATGGAGCCAGGGAATATAGGTTTTTGTAATCTCCCCAGTGATTCTAAAGTACAATCAAGCTTGAGAATCAATGCCTTAGAGGACCCGCAGATCTGAGACCTACCTAAGAGGTATGTGAACAAGGGTCAGAGAAAACCACAATAAGAAAACAAGTGAAAGTAAGTTTAAAAGAGAGCATAGCAACAAAGCAGGGCAAAGATTTGGCCTCATGTAAGAAACAGCGATTACCAAACAAACCAATATGCATTTAATCTAGTTAATCCTTGTACCATGAGCTCCAGAGACTAGTTGTATTTAAAAAAAAAAAAAAAAAAAAAATCCAGCCTGGGCAACACAGGGAGACCTCCTCTCTCCAGAAAATTAAAAAATTAGCTGGGCATGGGGACAGTGCCTGCAGTCCCAGCTGAGGTGGGAGGATGACTTGAGCCAGGGAGGTCAAGGCTGCAGGGAGCCATGATTGTGCCAATACACTCCAGCCTGGGTGACAGAGCAAGACCTTGTCTAAAAAAAAAACATAACACTCAAGGCTACTTGCCACCAGATAGTGACTTAAATAGCAGTTAAGAGGCAACATAGCAAAGCAGTTAGTCCGTTTCTAGAGTCAGACTGCCAGGGTTAACATTGCTAGCTAACCGTGTCGCTTTGGGCGTGTTAATCCTCTAAGCCTCAGTTTCCTCAATAGTAAACCAAGGATATGACTAGCACCAACCTCGTGGTGTTGCTGTATGGTAGAAATGGGTAAACCTTTCAGAACAGACCAGGTGCAACATAAGTATTAAAAGTGCATGTTAGCACGTATGTTTATTGCGGCGCTATTCACAATAGCAAAGACTTGGAATCAGCTCAAATGTCCATCAATGATAGACTGGATTTAGAAAATGTGGCACATATACACCATGGAATACTATGCAGCCAGAAAAAAGATGAGTTCATGTCCTTTGCAGGGACATGGATGAAGCTGGAAACCATCATTCTCAGCAAACTATCACGAGAACAGAAAACCAAACACTACATGTTCTCACTCATAAGTGGGAATTGAACAATGATAACATATGGACACAAGGAGGGGATCATCACACATTGGGGTCTGTGGTGGGTGAGGGGCTAGGGGAGGGATAACATTAGGAGAAATACCTAATGTAGGTGACGGGTTGATGGGTACAGCAAACTATCATTGCACATGTATACCTATGTAACAAAACTGCATGTTCTGCACATGTAACCCAGAACTTAAAGTATAATATATTTAAAAAACAGAAAAAAATATTACAGTTTAAAAAAAAAAAAAGGGTGCAGGTTAGGCTGGGCGCAGTGGCTCATGCCTGTAATCCCAGCACTTTGGGAGGCTGAGGCAGGTAGATCACTTGAGGTCAGGAGTTTGAGACGAGCCTGGCCAACATGCTGAAATGCCGTCTCTACTAAAAATACAAAAATTAGCTGGGCGTGGTGGTGCACACCTGTAATCCCAGCTACTTGGGAGGCTAAGGCAGAAGAATTGCTTGAACCTGGGAGGTGGAGGTTGCAGTGAGCTGGGATCGTGCCACTGCACTCCAGCCTGGGCGATAGAGTGAGACTGTCTCAAAATAAATAAATAAATAAAATAAAAAATAAAAGCGCATGTTAGTAGTAGTAGTAATCATTATTAGTATGACAAAGAATTATGTGTACCAAGACTGATAACGACAGGTAACTAAATCCAGCTGAGAGACAGAACTCTCTAGTGCAGAATGACTTAAGGCAGTTAAATCAAAACATTCCTGTATATCCTATAGAGAGAGATAATTGGTTGGGTTTCTATGCTTGGCCCAGCGTTAGGTAAATTGGTTCATAATATACCTAGCATATTGCTTTGAATCGTCACAAATTTGCTAGTTATTTTCTAAAAGGAAACAGAAATATCCGAAAGAGTATAGGACTGAACTGAGTATCCAGATGACAACACAACTGCCCAGGCAGAGAACAGCAGCACACAGTTAGGACCCTCGGAGGGTGGGTCTCACCAGCTCTCACTGATGTGGGTTGACCAGTAATATACTCTGACAGTGGGCAAGTCAGTTTTCATTCTGGCGTTTCACATTCAAAGGCTCCCCTTCTGTTTTTCTCCTTTTCTCCTTCCACCCAGTCAATTTCTAGATGTCTTTTATTTGCCTCTTCATTTGCTTCATTTTGCCTCTTCATTTGCTTCATCTCCTATGATGGGGATAGTCCCTTAACTTCACAGGCACACTCCAGAAATGAACTACAGGGCAAGGGAGATGAACGGGGGTCCTTCTGTGACAGGCAGGGTTGGAAGGGAGAAGAAAGCCAAAGACAAAAAAAGCCTCCACCAACAGGTTCTTGAAAATGAAAGTGAGTTCCGGAGCTTCACTAATTCTCCCACTGAGTGGCAGCCTCCGCATTCTGGGAGGGAAAAACATTTCCTTTGGCCCCCTCCCTCCAAACTCTTAATAAATTCAACTTCCTTTTACAAAAAAAAAAAAAAAAACACCTCTCTGGGCAAAGAGCGAAGGATTCGCTTACATCAGCCTCACTTCTTCTCTTCTCCTCTCCACTTCCCTGTTCCCATCTTTTATCAGAAAGAATATAACTATCTTTCTGAGGATTGGGGGACCTATAAACTTCCTTTTCAGGCTAAGACACAAAACAAATATAAGCCCCAAGGAATAAGCCACATCTTCTCATCTCTTTAAAACTGAGGCTAATTATTTTTAAAACTATGCTACTTAGGAACCACAGAAGGGTAAGTTGTCAGGATTCTGGATTCCAGTTGGTTTGGGGGACAAGAAGGGGGCGAGGTGGGTGCTAAGAAAATGACTTCATATATAAAGAATATGAGAAGAGTAAGTTTCCCTATAAACAAGATCAGAAGAGGTACTTCAGATAATAATAAACTGTGAGCTCCATTAAAACGTAGCGACTTCAATGTGAGCAAAACTATCTGTTCCTTACAAGGGATAGGAAAAAGCCCCCAAAAAAGGTACAAAGAGTGCAGAAATGAAAAGGATAATTGGGGAAAAGGCAATCTAAATACCAAGATCCCAGGAAAAGCGAGAAAGGCATGCCCATTCCAGGTCCTTGGACAAAGCAAAAAAGCCAGCATATTTTATGAGTAGTTTCAAAGGGAAGTTTACATTGAACTATGTATCTGATGTGTATACATCTCATTAGTGAGGGGTACATCACCACCAGCCATGGATGGTGAGAATTCTTCAGGGTACCCCAATCCTGCAACAGCCCCAGTTCAAATCAGATACCCCAGAGCTGCAAGCAAGCTCAAGTTCCCAGCGCAGAACTGGATGGAAGTGGGAAATAGTCCTTGAAACTGGTGAAACAGCCCTTTCCAGGAATAACGAACCCCGCAGCTTTACCAAATAAGGCAAGTGAAAGCTAAAAGCCAAGGAGGAACAGGCTCAAGCTGTATCTTTCCTAAAACTAGCCAGCTGGATGATAGAAATGTGAGTATCTCAATTCCACTAGCCTGGATTGTGCAGGGGAAGAGAAAATGCTGAGAAACTACAAACGGAAAAACATTTTGCCAAGGAGAGGCCTGTAATGCACTCATCCGAGCCCCTGCAACAACCTTCAGGAAGTTTCAAACCCACTAAACTGCTAAACATTCCCTTGTGAAACACGTAACACAAACTGGAACGGGTGTCCATGCTATGATTCGTGAGAATAAAAAAAGTGAATAAACGTTAACTTTTTTTTTTCCAAGTCTACATTTGTAGAGTTTTAGAGCATGAAGTTCAGATATAACATGGATATTATCATAAAGTGACACAATGAATTTCCATTTTTGAAAGTGAAAATATTTACAAGACTACTTCCATTTAAATGTTTATTTAGCAGTATTTTTCTGCTTCCAAAGAAGGTCCAAATCCAATTTCCTGTTGTAGCAAATCTCCCTTCTAGGAGAAATGGCTTGATTTTTTAGAAATCTTCTTCTCCCCCTATATGCCAAGAGTTTATATATGCTGAGAAATTTTTAAATAAATATTGGAGAGGAAGATTGCTAAAGTAAAGGCTGGTGAGTGAAAAGAAAGAAAGAAGGAAAATCTGCCTAGGGTTCTGATTTAGATTTCACCACTGTCTTCTTCAGGTCTCAGACAACATGCCACCAGCCCAAAAAGCACAGACATATTACAGCAGAGGCAGCAGATTCCCTGAAGCACGCACAGAGCTGGAAGAAGGAGAACACATACCATAAATTTTTCTAGAAAGTCTAGTATTGCTTTCACTTCCCTTGAGTCATTTAGGTTTCTGAAAACTAATCATCTCCCAGAAAAAATCTAACAGATGGTAAGACACTTTCACAGCCATAAAGAGATGTAAACAAAGGGTTAAGAGGCTTAGAAAAAGTACGTTGTCCAGTCAATTGCTAGTCCGTTCCAGAATGAGTCCTCTCTATCCACTTCCTTTTCATACGACATGGTCAACCACTCATCATCTTGGATCTTTTCTTGTCCTTGAAGTGTGGAGATGATGACACAAATCTCAGCAGAATAGAGAAGCACACAAGACTATGCCCATCTTCACACCCACACCGGAGAACAAGCTGAATGCATACACACGGATGCGCGGGGAGAAGAGGAGGTGACCATCCGTCCCTTCACAGCACGCTAACAATTTTGTCAACTGGCTCCTAAACATACTCAGACTGAGGTGGTGGGGGTGGGGGAGGACATTTTCCTATAGACACAGCAGGAACATGGCCTCTAGGCATTAAATTAACCAGCGGTTTCTTTGGCATGTTCTGAGTCAAGAACCCAAAGCTCATATGCTAAGGGGAGAGGAAAATTGCCTACTTGATAAAAATAAGAGGTATCTAACCTCTGAACTCAGAGCTTGATTTTTGATGCCAGTTTGATAAGACTGGCCAATGCACTTCTTGGTAACAACATTGAGGCCAGTATGGGAGCACTGAGCACACAGCATGACTTAAGAAATGACAGCAGCATTAGGAAATGTGCTGCAATTTTAAAAGGTGTAACAACCCTGTCTTCTGGTTACCCTAACCTGTGATCTGTGTATTTCCATTTCCCTTTAAAAAAAAAAAAAAAGCAAATCCTAAAAAAAATAAAACAAAACTCACAAAATCTTCAAGACCCAAACAGACTATTTCTTTTAAGCAATAAAAAAGAAAAAGCCTGTCTAAATTATTCTAAGTTTACCAGTTTGTGTGGGCAAGATGACATTCTGAGTCCACAGGGACAACTGTAGGTCCCTCCAACACCAGAGAAGCCTCAGAATGACCTTGCAAAACTAGTTCTTGGGCACAATTCCTGCCGTACACTATTGAGTTATAACCAGGGCAGAAAACAACACGGTTCCCCCTACAGTCATTTTTGCATCACAAATGGTTTCTGAGCCTTTGGTTATTTTTAGCACTTTATACAGTGGAGTCTGCACAAAGCAAAAATAGATGTTTGCTTCATATAAAACTTGTAATGGGGTGGGTGTTGCTTGTTGTCCCAGACTCATTTAATACTGAGTTGAGATGGCTCCCAATATAGATTACCACTACCATCCCAAATATTCCTAAAAGAGGCTCATGGAGAATATGGCAAGCCACCTAAAACTGATGTAAAAGCAAGCACCATACACCATACTGGTCTGGGAAGATCAAAGAAGCCTTTCCTGGGAGTTTTTAACCCTACACCAGGGAGTGAAGCTCAGGACAGAGACTAGCACAGCACCACAGCATCACCGTAGACATGTTTCATCACGCGGGCTGCCTTCTGAAGAGGACAAGACTCGCATGGGCCGCTCTGTAGCACACAAGGTGCTGACCTTGCCCAGTCCTCCTCCACCCTGCTGACGCTGCCTCGGCAAAAGCACTCTCCAAGGTGGCTGGGCTGTCAGGGTAGATTTGGGTCCCTTCTAAGTGATCCTTGGAGGAATTACTTGGAATTTTTTTATCAGTATGTGAAACAAGTGGTATTTTAAGTTTCTGAAATGTTTGAGTTTGGTATGTGGAGGAGTCAGGATAGGTTTATATCCCAGGTCAACACAATTAAGTCTTATGAGTTATGGAGTTCAGAAGTAGAGAGGCTAGTTAACTGTTCTGGCACCTAACGTGATTGGTATTTACAGAAGAAATATTGGCTGCTCTGAGATGGAAACGTTCGCTCCTCCTGCCTGATATTACTCTTACTGGAGAAATCTGCTCAAGGGCACCCCTCACCCTCTGCCCCCACTGTATCCCTCTTCCCCAAGAGGCGGCCCCATTCAGCGACTGGCAGGTTTGGGAGAAGGACTAGGCATGCTCAGTACAGTCCCCGCGGTTTGCCCACTGAGGATCTGTTGTAATGGGCTTAGCAGCAGAAACTCTGGCCCTGCAAGAGGTTGGGGACAAAGACAGTAGTGGAGGACTATGAACAACACATGGGACAGCAAGGCAAAGGCCACATCCTTGACACGCTTTACCAGTGAGCTGCAGAACACAGGCACAGCAAGCTCTCTGCTGTTCATCTGTCACCTCCCCGTAACACTTGTTCTCCTGCCAGGGACATTAGGAGATTAGATGACTAGGCTAATTTGAACAATTGGCTTGGCAGTTCTTACAAAACAAAATGTGGGGGATTTGTGGAGTTCTCCTGCCCGCCCCCACTTTGAGAGGGTGATGTGGGTCATAAGGAATGGCTGCACGAGTTAAAAACCACTTGTCTGAACCAAAAGCCAGATAATTCCTTATTGAACCTAAAACTTAACCTTCCTCCTCACTCCTGAATACTTAATGTTTATATCCTCCATCAAGAGCACTTGAACCATACATGCTTTAAAAAATAATAATAAAGGTTTTCTTAAGGCTGAATTTAACACTCAAAATACAGTTAGATCTAATTGTGCAATACAGATATAATATGCCTGGAATCTTTGAGGGATGGGACTATAAAGAAAATGCAATGAAGGAGAACAGTCCCACAAAGTCTCTGCCTAACCCTGATTCAAACAGCAGCAGAAAGAAGCCATCATGCCATCTGATAATGCCAATTTTCAATTCTCTATCATTAAAACAAACAAAAACCCTGGCTCAATACACTGTCTAAAATGAGCTTTCCTACCGAAAGGAACCAAGATCAGTAACAGGCTTTCTATTTAAAGGGAAGCCACCAAAGATGGATCCACTCAACTGGTGATTGATTGACCAATATTTTCTTTCTCTAAGCAAAGCCAGAAACCAACGATTTCAGAGTCATTTAACCTTCAGGTAGAAAATTAATTTCCATGAAGATAGCTCTTGATCAGGTTACAGAATCTATATCATATTTCCTCTAATCTATTATTTTCAATGTTTAAGCTGTATAATACATGTTATACATATATACATATTCAGTGTTTAATACTTAACAAGTATTTAGGAATATTTATTGATATGAATAAGAAATTATGATCACAATTACATAACTAATATTTACAGGGGCCAGCAAATGCTCAATCCTATTGCTACAATGTAGTAGTAACAATGTTCTATGTACTATTATATACTTTATAATATTGTTTCATTTCATCATCAGAACAACACATCTTTTAGAAGAAGAACTTGCAGCTGGAAGAGGTTAAGTAATCTTCTCAATATCACACAGCTGATGAGCTATGGGGCTGGAACTCAGACCCAGGCAAAGTGACCCTGAGCCTACTACCTTAAGTCAACACCCAAGTGTTCAGGTCAGGACAGCCTCGCCTCAGAGCAAAATCAGCAATATCACATGGGTCAATGGAATTTTTGTTCTACTCAGTATTTTGGAAGCCTCAGAATGACAAGATAAAAAAACAAAAGATGCCTTGACCCCGTGGGTCCCCCTCTCTCAATGACAATGTGAAGTTCACTGTTTACTTCGTTTGCTATATGTCTACATGAACCAGCGTAAGGGCTGTGTGTTCACACAAGATAAAACCTAAAATAACTTAAAAATCAACAATAAGAACAACTTTCAGAGGTGCAGTCATCTACCACTCCTTCATTGTTCCTTAGAAACTCAGTATGGCAATCATGAGGGCACCGACCATGTTTACATCTTATACACAAACGCTGGTTAGAGGAGCACTTAGCACGTGGCTCTATGAACGATGGTAACTCAAACACTGAAGAAGCCCATCACAGAACACAGGACCACTTGGTCAGGCTAAGCACCAAAGCCCCTTCTGGCTGTGGAATATTATGAGTTCCACAATTCTCACTGGCAAAAAAAAAAAAAAAAAAAAAATTATACATATATAAAAAACAATAAAAATTCTCACTGGCAAAGCAACTTGGAATAGCAACTTTGTTGTCAGACACACAACTCCACATTTGAATGTAGCGGCCAATACACAATGGAAGGAAATTAATCCATCAGGTCAAACTGAACCGCTCCCTCCTAAGATTTTTGCATTCTCTGATGCTGTCACTCACAAGAAAAGACAGGAAAAAAGATCACTCTAGAAACCAAAAAATAAAAAAGTGGCAGAAAAAAAACTGTTTTCTGTAGAATCTTACATAATTTAGTTTTTAACCTCATATCAAACCATTTTTAAAAAGAAACATGCCTACACAAGAGCTCAATTTATTCACTTACAACCTTTAAAAAGCCCAATGGTGTCAAGCGTTACAGCAATCTGAAAGTAATCCTTTTTCTCTTTTTGCTTGCTATAAACAAACTATGAGCTGGAAGGGCTAATATTTCAAGATGAGTATAGAATGTACAGTTTCACTGGCATTGGTTGCTGGATGAGCTTCAGGTAAAAATGCAACTATCCTTCAAGATTTTCTGTGCCAGCCTATGCTACCTTATGCAGTAATGTAAGATTGAGGTAGGGAAGAGCAGAACAAGAAACCAATATGGCCTCTATCCAAATAACTACGGTTAGAGGACCCCAATCTAGACACCCCTACCCTCATTTCCTTTATCACGTTTGTCACACTTGTAATTACAGTCTGTTCTGCTATTTTGTGATAGTTGGCAAAGTCAAGAAATTTTGTTTTATCCAAAATGTTACCCTTTTTTCAGTGACGTAAAAAAGAATCAGAGGTTACAGAGGACAGGACTTTCCATCATAAAGTTGTTTTTCTGGACAAATTTCAACAGCAAAGGTATTTTTGTAGTCATAATGCACCTTGCTATTATAAGCTACTATATATAGTAGGCCTTGTGACTATAAGCGGAAAAAATACAAATCAGTTGATCAACACTAACAAAAACCAACCTGATCTCAATTTAGGAGATCTTCAGTGACCCAAAAGACGTCAGTATGGTTCACCTGCTAGCAACATCAGCTTCCCTGGAAGTTTGGTGAAAATGCGGGGCACCTCAGTTTTTATTCTAGACCCACAGAATCTCCATTTTTAACAAAAGCCCTGGGTGATGGCCTTGCAAATTAAAGTTTAAAAAGCACTGCTGTACAAGATCCAAATAAATCACAGCAGATAGCATTCAATGAAAGAACTCAGGGCCAACTAGCAAGCTGCCACTCAAACACTGCAGCTGTACAGAGAGCCGTGTGGCTTGTCATGTGCCGTCGTGTGTCATCATGTGCCCAGGGCCCTCATTTCAATAAAAGTATATTCAGCGGGGGGGCTGTGGAATGCAACTCTACCACATATAACTGGCAGTGTGGGGAACACAATTCATTGTAGGAAAAATTCTCATACTTGTTCTACAACTGATACCTTCATTAGATTGTCAACTCCCAAAGGCAAGGCAGTATTGATTTTTTTCTTCTTTTCAGCAGGATCCCGGGGTCTAGCCCAGGACTAGGTGTGTAGAGGAGGTGCTTAATAAGTTTTGATGAATAAACAAATAAGTGTTTATGACTCATCAGGAAATCTCTGAATTTCAGCCATATCTCCACTTATCCCTCATGAGTTACTTCCTCCCATTCCTCTCTCTTAAATGACAGGGTTGAATAGGAAGATAACCTTTAAGGTATGTTCCAGTCTCCACATGTTAAGGTGCAAATTATTCAAGAGTGATATTTTCATTTAAATATTGACTTCATTCTGAAGGCACCTGCAAATAAAAACATTAGCTATGGATTGCAGCATTCCATGGATAATGGGCTCCACTGCCATGACTCGTTTTGCCATCAGTCCCTCCAACGCTAGGAGATGCCTGGCACATTTATTGCTTCTAGATAAATTTTCTTCTTCTGTCTTGGGAATGAGTCTGCCTCTTCACTGAGTGCTATCATTTTTTACTTCTGAGCATTTGCTTCCCACCAATCCTGCCCTCTCTCCCTACCAAGACTCCTAGTCATCACTTCTCATGGTATTGTCTGAACCATCTACACCTAAACCTCTTTGTGAAGATCCGTAACCCTAGGCCTCACCTCAGACCTACAGAATCTGGGGGTGGGACCCAGAAATCTACATTTTTAACTTGTTACCAAGATATTCTTATGCACGTTCAGGTCTGGTTCCAACCTATTTGTCCAAAGACCAATTTGGGTACTATCTACTCTAACAACTCCAATCACCCATCAGTTCCATTCCCTACCCATCAGTTTCTTCTATGAGCTCAATCTACTTAACAGTAGGGAAATTCATTTTATACCACCTTGCAATGCTTGCTATATTAATTACTGCCTATTATGATTTTGTTCATTCATTATAAAGAAAATAAATAATAAAATGACTTTATGTTTCATTAGACTATAAATTTCATCACCAGCCACGATTTTTTTTTCTTTGAGACAGCATTTCAGTCTGCCACCCAGGCTGGAGCGTGGTGGTATGACCATGGCTCACTGCAGCCTCAACCTCCCGGGCCCAAGCGATCCTCCTGCCTCAACTACCAAAGTTGCTGGGACTACAGGCATTCATCACCATGCCTAGATAATTTTTTATTTTTTGTAGAGATGAGGTCTCACTATATTGCCCAGACTAGTCTTGAACTCCTGGCCTCAAGGGATCCTTCTGCCTCGGCCTCCCAAAGTGCTGGGATTACAGGCATGAGACACTGCATTCAGCTACTGGCAACATTTTTTCTTTTTTTAATGAAGACATCAACTTTTTTTGGCCATTACTTTCTCACTGCTCTTACACAAACACACCCTCCTCCAACACAGGGTCACTGCCAGATCTTAATAATATTAAATATTTCACAATAACAAAACACATTGATGAGAAATGCATAGTCTTGTGTTTCAGCTCTTACTCATTCATCAATCTAGTTATCCATGCCAACAGTGAGACAGGTCTGGAGAGACAACCATCAACAAACTCCCTGAGGGTGATGATATTTAATATATTTTCTGCTTTTTAAGGCAACAATTTATCTTTCAAGCATATTTTAGCTTCCAAGCATGCTACCACAGAATCAGGATTGAACCCATTTACTCTGGTTTCCTCATACAAATCCTTATTCTATATGGAGGAAGCCAGGAAAAGATGATAGATAAATTCCATTTAAACCTTCTCTCTGGTTTTCCTCTATCCTCCCCAAAAGATGAGTGTGATCTCTTTAATTTGTGCTCCCATAATACGCTTTGCTTAATCTTGGCACTAAGTTGACTGTGTGATCTTCTATGTGACTATCTCCACCAGGTGATCTTCTTGCAGGTAGAAACTATGGTTGGTTTGTTTTCCTAAGAAAGTCTTTTTCACTAAAATATAACATATATGCAAGGAAAGTACAGAAGTCATAAGTAGAGAACCTGAATTTTCATAAAGGTACATGCATGTGTAAGCACCATCCAGTACAAAAAGCCATCACTTGTACTCTAGGAGTACCTCAGGGAGTGTCCCTCACACTGCATTTGCAATAATCTTTGAATCTCTTGCAATTGATAGACCTCTGGCTACCTACCCAAAGACGCCAGAAGCCTGCAGATCCATTTTAATTATTGTTGCTTCTAACAGACTACTAAGACTGAAATAGACTTCTCCAGGCCATGAGGCGGTATGAACAGGCAAAGTTGATGTTCCAATCCTATGACATTATCACTGTGACTGACGCATCAGAAGCTCTCTCCCACAGCATGGAAGACCATTTAAGGTAGAAGTACTCTGCTCAGCAAGCGTGTGCAGATCCTGTAGAATTAACTGTTTCCATCAGAATAACTTCATCACAAACCCAGCTGGGGGAAAACAAAGCTGTTATACATGATTCTAATCCCAGAGCCCCAAAGTACAGGAGGATGCCAGTATGATCCCAAACAAACTGGGAAGAAAAGGCCATTGTTTTTTGATATTTTGGTATATTTTATAAGGAGAGTAAGAGGAGATTCTATTATATAATTCACAGATTTGTCAACCGACCATCTCCCCTGCAGGAGGAATTTCTGGCTTTGCTTTAGAATGCTTTAAAATCAATTTCCAGCATTCATTGTGCAAATGAAGCACTGTCCTCACATTACAACAGGAAATGTGACTGCAGGTAATAAGGAGCAGCCAAGACTCAGGAAGGATGATCTGGAGCCAAAAGGGCAGAGGCAAATAATTCCCATCAATCCCTGAATTGTTTTCTTCAATAAGAGGCTGAAACAAAAAAAAAAAAAAAAAAAAAAAGAAGAAGAAGAAGAAGAAGAAGAAGAAGAAGAAGAGGCATCTATACTTTCCCACTTAGACCTCATGAACAATAATAGCCCATAAATTATCTCTAGCTGGAGAAATTGGCTAGAAATGGTAGACAGATTACAGCATTTTCCTGGGCAACCACCCCCACTTGAGGCACCATGTGTACATGGGGTACCTCTGTCACCATGGCCAAAGCTGCTTAGACACAAGGCCACAAAATATTATTTTATACACTAATTCCACAAATATTTATTGAGCATCTTTTAAGTATCAGACATTCTTCCAGATGCTGAGATAGAATCCCTGTATTCATGGTGTTTACATTCTCTTGGGGGAAACAGCCATAAGAAAGTCACAAATAAATACAATATGATGCCAGACAGTGGCAAGTGCGCAGAGAAAAAAGAAAACAGTGTAAGAGAATAGAAAAAGTTGACAGTGAGTGCCTTTTTAGAGAAGGCTGTTTGCAGAGGCCCCTGTGAAGGGCAAATGTCTGTGAATACAGCTACCAGGTTGAGGAAACAGTGAGTGCAAAGGCCCTGAGGCAGGGACGATACAGCCACTCAGGCTGAGGAAACATCAAGTGCAAAGGCCCTGAGGCAGGGACAATCTTAGTGTGTTGACAGCAACTACAAACAGCAGTGTCTGAAGCCAAGCAAGCAAAGGAATGAGAATTTTTAAGACACTGTAAACCAAGGAAACAACTTTGAATTTTATCCTCAGTGTGTGATGGGAGTCATGAGAAAGTTTTAAGCAGAGAAATGACAATATGTAGCTTATATTCTTAAATTACTACTCTGCTTGTTCTATGGAGATCAGACTGTAGGGGGGGCAAGGATTGAGACCAGGAGACCAGTTAGAAGACTAGTATCATGGTCCAGATAAGAACCAATGGTGACTCGGAAAAAGGTGACAGTGATAGATGAGAAGCAGTCAGATGTAGGATATATTTCAAATGTAAGTCAAGAAGATTTACTGAGGGACTAGATTAGGGCATGAAAGAGAGAAGCCAAAAAAAGACTCCAAGGTTTGGATAGACGTGGAGAAATTAGAATCCTTGTACACTGTTGGTGAGATTATAAAACAAAACAACCGTAATGGAAAACAGTATGGAGTTTCCTCAAAAAATTAAAATTAGAGCTACTATATAATCCAGTAATTCCAGTTCTGGTATATAGCCAAAGAAATTAAAAGCAGGGTCTCAAATAGATTTGCACACCCACAGTCATAGCAGCACTAATAACAATCGTCAAAAGGTAGAGGCAACCCAGATGCCCACTGATAAAAGAATGGATAAACCAAACATGGTGTACACATACAGTGGAGTATTATTTCACCGTAAAAAGGAAGGAAATCATATTACATGCTACAACACTGATGAACTATTAAGACATTCTGCTATGTGAAATAAGCCAGTCACAAAAACACAAATATAGTATGACTCCACTTATATGAGGTATCTAAAGTAGTCAAATTCATAGAAACAAGAATGTAGAATGGTAGTTACTAGGGGCTGGGAAGAGCAGGAAAAGGGGACTTATTGTTTAATGTGAACAGAACTTCAGATTTGCAAGATGAAAAAGTTCTGGGGATCTGTCTCACAACAATGTGAATATGCCTAACACTACTGAACTTTACACTTAAAAATGGTTAAGATGGTAAATTTTGTATTATGTGTTTTTACCACAATTTTTAAAAAATGAAACTCACATTATCTATTATGCTCATGATATCAGTAAATAAAAATATGAAGCATCCTGATTAGCAAGACATTAAAGATCTATTTTACTTCATCAATGTCACATGAAGCTTTCAAATTTGCTTTCATTAATAATATATATACCATATTAGAACTATAATACATGCATATAATTTTAAAGTATTAATATTTAACCAAGAATTTGACTCCAAGGTTTAAATAACTGGATAACTGAAATTGCCATTTACTGAGAAAAGACTGGGAGAGGCAGGTTTATGAGGAGGAAATCAAGTGGTCTATATTGGGTATAAGTTTGAGATGCCTATGAGACATATCCCAATGGAGATGTGGAGTAGGATGTAGTGTATGTGAGTCTGGAGTTCAAGGGAGAAGTCTAGGCTGAAGACAGAAACTTACGAGTCTTCAGCATCAAGACAGCATTTAAAGTCACAGGACTGGACCAGCTCAATAAGAAAAGTAAAGAAAGAGATGAAGACTGAGCACTCAGCCCTAGGAGACTCACAAGTAGACTTAGGAATAACCAACTCACGAGCTAGGATTTAGGGATATGAATTAGACTCAGTGAAGTCTAATTCATATCCCTAAATTCACAGTAGGTGCTTGAGCCACAAAACTGCATAAAATTAAAGTTGATGTGGCCACAAAGGGTCATAAGAGTGGGGAGGGGGGCAAAGGGGAAGAAAGAGAGAGGAGCAGAGATGAGAGAAGGGTCTTAAAGTCTAACATCTAGCAGTCCCAGTTCTGGTGAGACCTGCCCATTCTAGGTTTCCTATTTTTACAGGCCTGTGAGCTTGCCTGTTCTGTTTATGGTAATTCTCAAGCAACTTGAGTGGGTTTCTGTTCTTTACCCCCAAATATTCCCTGATGAAGGCCTAAAGAAGGGAGACAACACATGTGGTAGTAAGAAGGGAAATCAGGCCGGGTATGGTGGCTCACACCTATAATCCCAGCACTTTAGGAGGCCCAGGCAGGCGGATTGCTTGAGTGCAGGAGTTCAAGACCAGTCTGGGCAACACAGCAACTCTACATAAAATTTTAAAAACTTAACCAGGTGTGGTAACATGTGCCCGTAGTCCCAGCTACTCGGGAGACTGAGGTGGGAGGATCGCTTGAGCCCCAGAGGTCAAGGCTACAATTAACTGTGATCATGTCACTGCACTCCAGCCTGGGTGATGGAGCAAGACTCTTTCCAAAGAAAGAAAAGAAAAAGAAGAGAAGAGAAAAGAAGAGAAGAGGAGAGGAGAGGAGAGGAGAGGAGAGGAGAGGAAGAAAAGAGAAAAAAAAGAAAAAGAAGTGAAATTACTTGTTATCAATAAAAATTCTAAATCTTATGTGGTGAACTGCATCATTTAGCCCCAGCTCTTCACTCTTCCTTATATCCATGCCCTCTGACATGAAACTCTGTAATGCCAATTGACCATAGGTGAGCTAGCTGGCTCTGCCCCTTGACTTTGGACTCAGCCCAAAGAGACATGCTTTGGTCAGCAGACATATCACAAACAAAGCCTTTATGGACTTGTGCACTGGGCTTGCTCTCTAGAGCTGCTGTCATTGCCACAACGCTGGAGAATGAGAGACAGATGGAGCAGAGCCAAGTCATTCAGTCACCTTACTCTGTCCAACAGCAAGCCAACCCTCAGGCACATGGGCAAGCTCACCCAAGATCAGCAGAGCCTCTGTGACCCAGACACACACGCAGAAAAAACACTTCTTG
Organism: Papio anubis; assembly: GCF_008728515.1. Lineage (NCBI taxonomy): Eukaryota > Metazoa > Chordata > Mammalia > Primates > Cercopithecidae > Papio > Papio anubis. The sequence goes on from NC_044977.1 coordinate 60,338,117, forward strand.
TTGTGTCTGCCTGAGGTTTTGGAACTGCTATGTGGCAGAGATAACTGATGCATCATATATAAAAACACACTTGGATTTGATCAACTTTTTTCTTATCCAGTTATCACCACTGATACATGGGGACAACTTGGCTTCCCAAAATGGCCAAATATGGACAGAAAGTAATTGATAGAGCAAGAAAACGGAGCTTTAAAAAAATCTAGATTATACAGAATGTGGCTGATCTATCCACAGCTACTGTAGAATTAAATATCATTTTAAGGTTTATTGTAAAATAAATATAAATAAGCAAAATAATACAGAAGGCTAGCAGGCATTCGGATTCTCCTATTCATGATTTGCTGTACAGGTGGTTAAAAACTAAAAAAGCAGTCTCTTGTTTCCTTTTAAGAAACAGTCTTTAATTCTTGTAGCATAAAAACATTCTTCATCTTCAATGAGTGGTTACATGGTCTACTTGTACATGTTAGGTCAGATTGTACGCTGGCTTCCAAAAGCATTACTTAGAGGATGATTTTTAAATACACTCACATTAGCATTGCTTTCTTAAATGCTATTTACAGATTATAAGAAATTTTTAACATAGAAATAGCTATTTTATGAGAAGTGCAAATGTTCATGACGAAATGAAATTAACATTTCAGTAGTGTATCCTTTTAATTTGATAATATCATGAGGCTCAGGAACTTAAGAAGTTTGAAAGAAGTCTAATGACCTCACATTTGCCTCAGATAAAGTTTGAAATCTAGTCACATTTTCTTTCAGCAACTATATTTGTTTTCCATAGTGAAATAGTAAGCCTCAAAGTATGAGTGTAAAAATACGCAATTCTCTAAAGTGAAGGGTAGCACAATTGTGGCTATTATACTTGGGACTCATTAACTCAAGAATATCAGTAAATACCAGCCCTCCATCAACCACCAGTTTAAAAATGTTAAACTCCCACAAGAAGTTCTTTCCTTGAACCTGAATATAATTGTCTTAGGTCTTTAATAGCCATTCAAAAAAATTAAATATGCATAAATGCATTCAACAGTTGGTCTTCAAAAACCACAGCTATTCTAGAGTTTAATGTGAACAAAGTTTAAGGTTAAGAACTGATTTCTAAAACTATGCAACTCCCATGACAAGCTGGAAGATCTGTTCTCAAATACCAGAACACTCATGCACCCTTTTAAAGATATCTCTAAAACAGCTGTGTTACCTATGCTTGCAAATACATGGCATCATTGCTTCCCAGTTTTTAGATCATAGGTTCCAGGATCCCTCTTACTATACAAGAAGAAAGTAAAAGGCATTTCTAAAAGGCATCAGAGATTTGAGTTTAAGAGCCTTTAGTTTATGGATGAGGCCAACACAGAGGATCAGCAATGCACAAGCTTGTCACACACCGTTTCGTATGTTGATGCTCAGTGTTCATTTTTTTTCCACAGAAAAGGAAGTCATAAAAAGGATTTGACTTATAAAAACATAAAACGTCATTTGTTTATAAATCTATAAACATACTGTTATACTGTTAGAATACTAGAAACTGTTTTAAAATGTTTTAAAAATCAAATTTTGTATGGCTAAATATAAGGAAACACATCTTCCACACTGTCACCAAAATTAACTTTCTTTAAAATAAAAACAAGGCAAATTTAATGATGCCACTTTCCAGCTTAAAAACTTTCATGGGATCCCCCTGGATTCTATGAGATAAAAGTCCATGTACCTTGAAGAGAGCAAAAAAGAACCTGCCCCATTCAGAGAGTCTGGATACTTGTCTCCACCCAAATCTCATGCTGAAATGTGATCCTCAGTGTGAGGGGTGGGGCCTGGTGGGAAGTGATGAATGAAGTGAGTTCTCCAGAGATGTGGTCATTTAAGAGTGTGTGACCCCCTCCCCATCCTTCCCTTGCTCCTGCTTTTGCCATGTGACATACCTTCCACCATGGCTAAAAGTTCCCTGAGGTCTCCCCAAAAGCTGAGCACATGCCAGCACCATGCTTATACAGACTGCAGAACTGTGAGCCAATTAAACCTCTTTTCTTTATAAATTGCCCAGTCTCAGAGGTATTTCTTTATAGCAATGCAAGAAAAGCCTAATACGCTCATAGAGCCCTCATCAACATTTTCAGCCTCATCTGGAACCATACCTGCCTGACACCTGGCTCCCTCTATTCCAGCCACACAACATGGCTCATTCCTTACTCAAACTATGGCCTTCCATATCTCCTTGATTTTGCAGGCTGCGTTACCTTTGCTGGAGTGCCTCTGCCCACCCCATGTGGCAAGACCTTCAAGATCTTGAAGCCATCCCTCCCTTCTTAGCCCAGACACACCTCCTCTTCCCACACAGCTCCTTATATTACCAGCTACACTTCGTATTGTCAATTAGTTCTTCACATATCTGCCCCTTTTGGGTGAGGTTAGCTCCAGGGCAGAAATAATGCCTTAATCCAACTTGGGATGCCCTGGCACCTGGCACATAATAGGTGTTCAGCAAAGCTCTGTGGAGTAACCAGAAGCAAAGGGGAGAAGAATAAAAGAGAAGTTAAAATAGAAAAAGATGAAAGCATGCAGTCCTAAAAGACAGTAAGGATCTCAGCAGTGGAGTACACCTAGTTTTTACTTTGTCTCAGTTCACCCCAAAGTTTTTGATTTTGTCTTCTGAGGTTCTCCGAAACAACATCACTAGCTACCACAAAGTTTTAACACGAACTCTATGTAATGACCCTGGCCTACAGGGTCCAACTATGTAAAAATCACGGACTCTTAATCTCCTTTTCTTGTCAGGTCTGTGCCTTCAGGCTCCCCCACCTTCACCCTACTGCACGAACTTTGGCATAGATTTCCAATGACCACATACCTGATAAATCTAATGAGCAGCAGTCTCACCTCTATTATTTGACTTATTGGGAGTGATGATAGTGTCTATCATTGAACTTCTCACACCTTTAAGAACTAGCTCAAGGTGGGGCTCACACCTGTAACCCCAATACTGTGGGAGGCCAGGGCAGGTGGATCATTTGAGCTCAGGAATTCAAGACTAGCCTGGACAACATGGTGAAACCCCATCTCTACTAAAAGTACAAAAAAATTAGCTGGGTATGGTGGCACATGCCTGTAGTCCCAGCTACTCGTGAGGCTGAGGTGGGAGGATCATTTGAGCTCAGGAGGAGGAGGTTGCAGTGAGCTGAGATGGCACCACTGCACTCCAGCCTGGGTGGCAGAGTAAGATCCTGTCTCAAATAACAAAAAAAAAACTAGCTCAAGTGTCACTTCCTCTGTAAAGCCTTCCAAGACTCACCCTAGCCCCCAAGTCCACTGCACATGGTTGACTATTGTCTTCGTTTGCTTATCTCTAACCTCAGTTTGGACTTGGAGTCTAGCATGTTCTATGTTATACTGCAAACCATTATCAACACGTCTCCTTTTCCACAACAATTTAAGTTGCAAGAAAAAAGGAACTGATCTTCTTAGGCTTTATCTTCCCCACTCCAACCTGGAGCATTACACAAATTCAACAAGGAATTACTCCATTAGCAATCACATCTTTTCTCCTGATCACTAGTGCTTCAGGAATGGATAACAGTAAGAGCGAAAGAAAAATAGTGACAACAAAGTATGAAATTGTCCAGTGTTACCCAGGTAAGAATTGATGGCGAGACTCCACTTCTCTTCAATTAATGCTAATTGAACACATTACAGACCACACCCTAGGAGCTTTCCACATATCAACTTAATCCTCACAACATTCCAATGAAATAGACATTATTATCCCCATTTTACAGATGGGGAAACTGAGGCAAAGAGATTAAATGTCTTTCTTGAGGTCATACAAGTCATAAGTGGCACTGCCAGGATTCAACTCAGGCAGTCTTAACCTACATTGCATTTCCTCTCAAGATATACACCTAGGAGAAAGACTGTGGAACGGAAGATTGCCTAAGCTGAACAGAGAAAGAGAGAGGAAAAGAAGAGAACATGATAAACACTCAACTCTCCTGAGGAGGAAATTAAGAGAAGGAAAACTGGTCCTGTCGGCTCTTGGTGCCAACAGAATATCTAGTAGTGGCCAAGGCCCAGGTTGGCTGATTATAGGTCAGAGTTGCACGGGAACAATGAAGGGAAGGTGGAGGAAAGAATCTGCATTGCATTCAGGAGGTTAGGAACCTGGGAAACACCTCTATTTTTGCGGTGTGTTTAAGCATGTGTGTGTGTGTGTGTGTGTGTGTGTGTGTGTGTGTGTGTGTGTTTCCCCGTTCACGCATCCTGGGCCAAAGAGTCCTGGCTATTTCTCCCCACTCTCAACTCTGACCTGGCTCTGAACTCTAATTCTATCTGGCCTCACTTGGCTGAACTGACCCACCTATTCCTTACCTTTAAGCTCTTTATTTATTCAGAGCTGAGGTTCTAGGAGCTGATTCAACAGATAGAGGTTTGCTCATAGTAGAGACTGGAATAAAGGTCAATAAATTCTGGGAAAACAATTCCTGTGCAATAAACTACCACTCGTACATAAAGTCAGAGTTCATTAAGGTAACTGTCCATCTGAAAAGCAATTATTAGACTCACGAGTTGAGGGTGGCTCTTAGAAGATCTATCCAACAGGAGAAGGAATGAACATAGCCTTGGAAAAGTCTGAGGTTCCGTTTCCAATTTGGCTCTGAATTTGGCTTACGAATTCTTACAAGTCACTGACATTTTATTTGTCCTCTGAATTTATAGATCTCCTCTCCATCTCCAACATACTTTTATGCAGTTCATTTGAGGATATGTTACAGCTCATTGTACAGGGATTTGGCTACCAGGAAAAGCAATGGGCAAGATGGGGCCAGCATTACACCACTCAGATTCATTAGGAGTGAAGCTGAAACTTCCTGGCACAAATCTTAGGTCAAAATGGCAATAAATGAAATGGACAAGGAAACAACTGCAGCCTAATGTTCTCAAACATCAATATCGCTTTTGATGTTAATATACTTAGTGGAACATGAAAATCACTTTTCAAACCACTTGGACATTCATCTCCGAATTTCTGAAGTTGCGCTCACTTTAATTCCCTAGAAGTTGACATTTTAATTCTGTTTCAATATCAATCACATTTCTGCTTAGCAGAGAGTCAGTGGTTCAATTGTTTGTAGAATCCAATCTAGTTCAAAACAGAATTGGTAGCCATTCCGATCTTCGTCTTGGGGAGATAATCAATACAGCCTGCTCTCTGTGGGAACACGCTCTCCTGCAAGCCAAGGGGAGATGCTGACCCCAAGCAGGAAGGAGAAAGACTGTTTATTTCTTGGCACCAGGAGGCAAAATTTAATTTAAGTGTCCATGAGCTTTTCATCCTCAAAGTGCTTCACAAATATTAACTAATTAATCTTCTCAGTACTGCTGCATATTACATAAGCTCTTTCAGGGATAAAGAACAAGGGAGGCATTGAATGGACCAGGTGGTAGAATTAGGAAGATAAGAAACTAACATCACAATGAGAAACCTTTTACCTGGAGGTGCTATTAGTGGTTAGGGCAGACTGCAGTGCTAGTGGTTGTGACTATTCTATCAATTCCAGCAGTTTAAAATCAGTAAGAAAAATAATGCTGAAACTAGGGCTGCAGTGATAATGAGCTGAAGGTTCTTTCTGGAACTAAGCCTCAGTTCCCTCAACTGTCAAGTGAGGCTGCTTACAGAACAAACTCCAGAGGGTGCTTATGAGGAATCAATAAGGTGACACATTCAAGATCTTATCACAGAGGAGCCTACCAGTGCTCAGTACACACCAGCTGTTATTAAATAAAAAAGGTGCCATGGCTTCCAGGTGTCTGAGCAAAAAATGGGTTAAACATCTTCAAAATGTTTGCAGGTATTGTCCGTATTTTCATTTGTGAGAGACAATGAATTTAGCCAAATTGTATGCACCTCTTTCATGAGTTGAACTGTGTCCCCCCTATAAAATTCCTATGCTGAGTGTTACAGCTCTTTTAGAATTTGTCTAGTGCTGGAAAACCCCTTTTTTAAACTCCTATGTTGAAGTCCTAACCTTCAGTAGTTCAAAGTGTCTCAGTCAGTTCAGGCAGCTGTAACAAAATATCACAAACTAGGTGGCCCATAAACAACAGAAATGCATGTCTCAGAGTTCTGAAGGCCTGGAATTCCAATCTCAAGATGCCAGCAGATTCGGAGTCAGGTGAGGGCCCACTTCCTGGTTCGCAGATGGCACCTTCTTGCTGTGTCCTCCCATGGTGGGAGGAACAAGGGGGCACTAATCCCCACCACCTCTCAAAGTCCCCAGCTCCTAACACTACCTTGGTTATCAGGTTTCAACATAGGAATTTCAGGACAAAAACATGCGGAATGTGACTCATTTGGTAATTCATTCATTACAGATGTCAATAAGATGAGTTCATACTGGAGTGGGGTGGGACCTATTCCAACATGACTTAGATTCTTATAAAAAGGGTACATTTGGAGAAGGCCACACCTGCACAAAGAACACACGCAAACATGAAGGCAGAAGAAATAGAGCAGAAGCCAAGGAATGCGAAAGCCCTCCTGTCAACCACCAGGAGCTAGGCAAGAGGCATGACGGATTTCTTCCCATGTCTTCAGAACGAACCAATCCTGGCCAAGCACGGTGGCTCATGCCTGTAATCCCAGCACTTTGGGAGGCCGAGGAGGGTGGATCAGCTGATGTCAGGAGTTCAAGACCAGCCTGACAAACATGGTAAAACCCTGTCTCTACAAAAATACGAAAATTAGCTGGGCATGGTGGTGTGCGCCTGTAATCCCAGCTACTCAGGAGGCTGAGGCAGGAGAATCGCTTGAACCCAGGAGGTGGAGGTTGCAGTGAGCCAAGATTGCGCCATTACACTCCAGCGTGGGTGACACAGTGAGACTCCATCTCAAAAAAAAAAGAAAAAAGAAACCAATCCAGCTGACACTTTAATTTAGGTGACACAATAAATTTCTGTCATTCAAGCCATTCAGCTTGTGGTACTTTGTTGCAGCAACCCTAGCAAATGAATAAAACCTCTATATACGATCAGTTTTGTTTAATAAACAACCATGAACCCACCAAATCCTACACACAAGCATACTGGTCTGTGAAGTCACAGGTACTCAAAAGTATCCTGAATGAAAAAATCTAGCACCATTCAATCTTGATGCCAAAGAGAGTAAAGGGAGCACTGGACACCAACACAACTCAGGGTACCAGAATCAAGCACCCTGCAATTTGGTAGGAAATCAAATTTTTATCACCCAAACTTTACGTGGCTTATAAAAACCCAACTTATGTAATAATTCTCAATATGCATAAAGAGAGGACAAATTTTTTTTTTTTTGAGACAGGGTCTCGTTCTGTCACCCAGGCTGGAGTGCAGTGGTGTGATCACAGTTCACTGTAGCCTCGACCTCACAGGCTCAAGAAATTCTCCTACCTCAGCCTCCCAAGTAGCTGGGACCACAGGTATGCATCACCGTGCCCAGCTAATTTTTTTCATTCTTTGTAGACGTAGGGTCTCCCTATGTTGCCCAGGTTGGTCTTGAACTCCTGGGATCAAGCAATCCTCCTGCCTTGGTTTTTCGAAGTGCTGGGATTACAGGTGTGATACCCAGCCAACAAATTAATTTTTACATGGTCTTCACTACTCCTGAGGTATGCATGGGCCAAGACACACCAATTGGCTCCCTGCTGTTCAGCTTTCTTACTGTTTCTCCAACACTGCACGTACCTACACCATGGCTTTTACCCTTGGTGTTCCTGATGCTAGCATACCATGTCCCCATGGATACATGTGGCCAGTTCTTCCTAAACTTGTAAGTGTCAACCTCTATGTTACCTCCTCCAGAAGATCTCCCCAACTGCCCTATCTAGTGCTGGCCCACCCATCCCACCCCCAGTCATGCTGCATCACATCATCTTTATTTTATATTCTTTCCAGTGTTTATCACTCTGATGTAATCTTGTTCATTATGTATTGTTTGCTTCTCGGTGTCTCACTCCACTAGAATGTAAGTTCTATGAGGGCAGAGACTACATCTGTCTCACTCAGCACTATCTCCAGTGCTTAGCATGGTGCACAATGCACTGCATGAACTTGATATTTTTTGAATGAATGCATACCACCTTCAAAGGTGAGTCATTTTTAGCTAAGTGCAAAGTCTTGCAGTTTATTCAAGGGAGAACCACTAGCCAGTGCAATTATAAGATCCTGGAAAATCTCAACATACAGGGTTGGCAAATCTAAAACCTGAGATATTGGTAATGCATATTTAAATGATCCCTACTATAAACAATTTGTTCAATGTAATATAAACAGGCCAGTTAGTCCTTCCTAAGTAATCTTAGTGTAAACAATTAGTCCAACTGCTTCACTCACTATCTTTTTGCACATACTATCAGTAAAATAGTATGTGCAAACAAAACAAATAAAATTAAAATTAAGAAATCACAAGTCAACCTTTTAATAAAACTGGGACTATTACAATCCAAAATGCAAACCTACTTGTTGCAACTTAACATTATTGTCTAATAATTTTTCTTATAAAAAATAGAAATTGAGAATTATTTTTAGAATAGCAGATATTTTGATGAGCTGTATCTAAATTCCAATCTTTTACAGCAGGCTTGTCCAACCCACGGCCCAGGACGGCTTAGAATGCAGCCCAACGCAAATCTGTAAACTTTCTGAAAACATTATGAGATTTTTTTTTGCATTTATTTATTTAAGCTCATAAGCTGTTGTTAGTGTATTTTCCGTGTGACAATTCTTCTTCTAACATGGCCCAGGGAAGCCAAAAGATTGGACACCCCTGTTTTACAGGTTCAAAATGTAAACAAATGTTAAAGACAAAATTGAATAAATGTCAATGGTCTAGGAGCTCAATTCAACTTGTCTAAATCATTCCTCTAAGAAAAATAGCCATCCTGAGTCATGAGCTCTGAATCCTCAATGTGACCTTTAGAGCAAAACAAACAGTTATCTGTTTATATTTTAAAATAGTTATTGGCAGGTCTATTGCTCATGTTCTTTTAACCCACGTTAAATTAAAAAATAAATCCTTTAAGTCATTCAGGTTAAATCATGAATATTACAAACCAATGCTATGATTAAAAATAATAATAATAAAGAAGTCCCCAGACCAATTTAACATCACCCCAAATCCACTCAGATCCAAAAATCAGAGTTAAATTAACTAATATACATTCTTTCTTATTTTCTCCTTTCCTCTTCTTTTTGGCCTATATTGAGCATTGGACCCAAAAAAGTAAGTTTGAACCTAAAAATGTAGTGAGTTTCAGTTCTTAGGACACATATTACATAAAATTATGTATTTGCAAAAGTCAAAAGGTTTAAAACCCCACCCACTACCTGCCAAAAAAAAAAAGCTGGAAAGCTGGTCAAATCAAGCTGGGATTTCTTGAGCCATTATTAACCACTCGGTCACATTATCATTATTAGTCACTGGAACTGGCCGTATATTTTTAGGACAGTACAGGTAGACAATGGGAAATTCCATGTCGTCCTTCTCCATTAGGGCAGCTGCTGCATTTGTTAAGATGGAATTTCACTCTCATCATTATCAATTACAGGAAGAATCAGCTACTAGGCCAAGCAGATCATCTCATTTCATATGAAACTACTTATTCAAAACGACTCAGCACTTACAAACATATACTACATACAGACAATCAGCAAATCACAGCTAACCAGGTCAGCTGCTGAAAATAAATCAGGAGACATTAAACCCAAGATTCTCCTCCTCGTTCTATGGACATCTCCAGCAGAATCAATGAACACAGGACCTAAGGCATCAGCCTGCATCCTCAAAGCAGCAAGGGGCCATCTTGAAATCAATTCATTGGCCTCCAAGTTGTCTAGGATCCTGGATTCAAACCACCTATGTTTCAGCAAAATTCTAAAGGTTAAAAGAACACCAACAAAAAGCCAATCAAATGAAGACAGAGTTCTAGAGCATTCACTAACCACTCAGTCACGTTATAATAAGCCACTGTCGCCTCTATTTCTTCCCTCCATGAGACCTTGGGGATAGATTAAGTGGCAGAGGCTAAATTACTGTATCTACTACCCACATGCTAAAGTTAATCTGTTCCTCCAGAACTGTTCAAGAAGATTCTTTCAAGGCTGTAATGTGACTAACATTTTTTCCTTTCTCCTTAAAAGAAAAAATCGAAATCCAGTTCTCTCTTCTTCCAGAGAAAGCTTAATATGAAAGTCACCTCTTATGCTTCTGGATTATTCCATAAACATATGATTTAAAGAAAGAAGGAAAAAACAAATACTATTCAATTTGGTTTTTCCTTCTTTCTTTAAAAATAGTAGTCAGGGGCCGGGCACGGTGCACGCCTGTAATCCCAGCACTTTGGGAGGCCGAGGCGGGCGGATCACAAGGTCAGGAGATCGAGACCATCCTAGCTAACATGGTGAAACCCCGTCTCTACTAAAAGTACAAAAAATTAGCCGGGTGTGGTGACGGGCGCCTGTTGTCCCAGCTACTCCGGAGGCTGAGGCAGGAGAATGGCGTAAACCCAGGAGGCGGAGCTTGCAGTGAGCCAAGATTGCACCACTGCATTCCAGCCTGGGCGACAGAGCGAGACTCCATCTCAGGGAAAAAAAAAAAAAAAATAGTAGTCAGGAAGTTGATATAAACATTCAGCATTAAGAACTCTACAAAATAATAAATAATGTATGTGTATACCATCAATAAAATTTTATTACCTTTTTAAAAAAAAATCTACATAATATTCTGAGACCTGAGAAAGAACCTTATTACATTTACTGGGGGAGGTGCCTTTACCTTTTATTGGTGAAATATAAGAAAAAGTAGCCTACAATTTGCTCCCCACGTTTTGTTTGTCCATCTGTGCATCCACCAATCCATATATATGCCAAATGCAGTATTTCTGTGCTGCAGTTACTTAAGCATTTCTTAATTTATGCATAAGCCAAGTACTATTCTAAGGTTGTTTCAAATAGTATACTATTTAATCTGATGAGCCAGGACTATTTTCTCCATTTTACAGATGAGGAAATTGAGACAGAGAGAGGTTAAGTAAGTCACCCAAAATCACAGAGCTATTTAGTAAGACAGCCAGAGTCAAAACCAAGCAGTCTGGCTCTAGAATTCATGCTCTGAACCGGTACATAACACTGCCTCTCAGGAGCGGAGACTAGCATGTCAAATTGGGAGGCCCTATATAGTTTAGTGATTAAGGGTATTAGAACGACCTTGTTCCTATACAGGCTGTCATTTACTAGCTGGGTGACCCTACACAAAGTTACCTAATCTCCCTGGGCTTCAGGTTCCTTTTGTGGATTATACGGATTCTCCCACAGTGTGTGGTATGGATAAAAATAATTTAAAACACTTAGTAAAACAGATAGCTCCTAGTAAGGAATCCATTAACTATTAGCTTTAAAAATAATTACTTCCATGTGGCAAAATGCTTTGGCAGGCATGTCCACAAACTGCCCTCTCTGATTAGACTCAAAAATACCGGAGAACAATTATTTTTACTCATCTTGGCATGCAAAGAATTCTGCCCAAAATAACTGATATGTAAAGGTTCCTGCATTTGAGATGCTTAAATTTAGTCATTAAAAGCAAGTTTTTATAAAAATACTTACAGAGAACATAAGACTTTTAAAATATATAAAGTTGTCTATACTTTTTAACCTTTAAAGTTTTTAAAGCAAATTAAAACTTTTTGAAAATTTTTAATCAAATTAATGCATGCACACATTTTTAACATCAAATATTATTCAGTAAGTCAATGGAATGATAAAAAGGAAAAGGGGACTATTCAAGGTTAAAAGACTCAGAAGAGACTAGAAAGACATAACACCCATACGCAAGAGGGGGCTTTGTTTGGAACCTGATTTGAATGTATTAACTATTTTAAAAAACAGCTTTTTCAGGTGGGCACAGTGGCACAAGCTGTAGTTAACTACTCAGGATGCTAAGGCAGGAGGATCATTTGCACCTAGGAGTTTGAGACCAGCCTAGGCAACATAGCAAGACCCCATCTCTAAATAATACTACTAATAATAAAATTAAAAAGTATTGTTTTCAATCAAACAAAATTCAATATGGTAATAAGGAACTGTTAGTTTTATTAGGTATGATAATAGTATTGTGATAATGGTATTGTGATTATGATAATGGTATTATCTAAGTAGATGTCCTTTTTCTTGAGATGCATTTGGAAGTATCTGGGGTCAAATGGCATGATATTTGAATTTTTTAAGATACCAGCAAAAAAAAGAAATAAGACAGATGAAACAAAAATGGTAAAATGTGGAATACTGTTAAGTCTGGTGGGTTCTTGGGGGCTAACTGTATCACTCTATTTTTCTGGATTTGAACCTGCACCAGGAGCTCCTTTTCCCAAATGCCTCTCCAGAGAAGACATATTCATAGTTCTTTTACTTCCTAGTCATTATTTTCCTTTTAAAAAGATTGCTATTTACTTGCCTATGTATGTTTTCATTTTTTAAAAAAGTAGTCCCTTTAATTCCTGTTGCATCACCTACAATAGCTCTTAACGGCCCAACTTTGATATTATTAGAGCCCTCTTCACTTTTCCACGTCTTTCCATTCCTTACCATCTACTATTTATATTTTTACTTTTATATCATCGAGGTTGATTAGCATTACTGTTTTATAACCACAAGCTTTGTACTTTGTCTATAAATTGATTCTGTGTTTATATTATAACCATGTAAACATTTTCTATGCATCTCAAATAATATCATATGAATACATTTCAATTTTAGCTCAGTTTCACTTTTTCCTGGAGTTTCTAATTGCTTTTATTTTTCCTTGCACCATTTGCCATTAGTATGTCCTTAACTTTCTTCAAACTCTTCATCATATCAGGCCTTCTATTGGGTAGCTGTACGTCCAATTAAGATTTTCCCCCTACATCTTAGATATGTTAAACCTGCCAAATGATGGAAGAAATTCTAACTCAGAATATCTATTCTTAAGCATATGTTCCAATTTTTTAAACTGAATTGAGAAGTTGGCCAGTTTGAGAATGGTCCAAACACTTTTATAAACTTATTCTGAGGGGACAAATGATGTTCTTGTAGGAAAGAGAAAATAAAGTGAAGGAGGTGGTTTTAAAAAGAAGCTTATGTGGATGTAATAAAATTCACTTTATAACTAGAGGGTTTCACCATAAATTTATGAATACCAGTGAATTTATAGTGAGTGCTAAAATAACCATATTTTTTTAGAAGGGAGGTATGCATCCACATGAAACTCTAATTACATTTACATTTAGAATAATTGGGAACACCCCTACCCCCATCTGGCTTCTGAGTCATATCCCTACACTATAACTTTGATAGAGGAAAAAAAGTATAAAATCTTCAAAAATAATGCAAAGGAAAAAGAAACCTCAAACAATTAGTTTACAAACAATGCCAAGTGCTAAAGAAATATATAATCCTTGAAGCTTGAAAGCCACAGATCACTATTCAGAGGTCTGTCAAAAGCTTTAGCCAAAATATTTCATCAAAAGCAGGCCCAACTGAACACAGGCAAAAAGGAATTATCATGGCCAGCCTGGGCAACATAGCAAAAACAAAAAAGAGTGGGGGGTGGCGAATGACACAGTAGTATGGTTTGGCTGTGTCCCCACCCAAATGTCATCTTGAATTTGTAGCTACCATAATTCCCACTTGTCATGGGAGGGACCTGGCAGGAGGTAATTGAATCATGGGGGCAGGTCTTTCCCATGCTGTTCTTGTGATAGTTAATAAGTCTCACAAGATCTGATGGTTTTATAGAGGAGAGTTCCTCTGCACACGCTGTCTCTTGCCTGCCACCATGTAAGATGTGTCTTGCTTCCTCTTCACCTTCAGCCATGATTATGAGGCCTCCCCAGTCATGTGGAACTGTGATTCAATTAAACCTCTTTCCTTTATAAATAACCCAGTCTCGGGTATGTCTTTATTAGCAGCGTGAGAACAGACTAATATACACGGTGATTAAGAGTTGAGATTCTGGGCTCAAGTCATCAAGTGCCAATCACTAAATTGGTGATATCCGGCTGTAAAAATCTTAGTACATTGTCCTTTCTGTAAATACTTGCTATCTGATTAGGTGTTGTGAGGACTAAATGAGAGACTGCATACAAAACATTCAGCACAATGTTAAGTAAAGGCTAGTCACTGATAATAGTATCCACACTCAAAAGCTATCTTGTGCCTGAATGCTTGACCATTTCTCCTCAAAAGAGCTTCTCTGATGATCCTTGGTATTTACTCAAAGAAGCCGAAAAAGTATGTCCACACAAAAACCTGCACAGGGATGTTTATAGCAGCATTATTCATAACTGCCAAAACTTGGAAGCAACCAACATATCTTACAGTAAGTGAATGAATACGTAAACCATGGTATATCCAGGCAATGGAATATTACTCAGTGCTAAAAAGAAATGGGCTATAAAGCCATGAAAAGACATGGAGGAAATTTAAATGCACATTACTAAGTGAAAGAAGCCAATCTGAAAAGGTTACCTAGTGGAAGATTCTAACATTATCACATTCCGGAAAAGATAAAACTAGGGAGACAAAAAAAAAAAAAAAAAAAAAAATCAGTAGTTGCCAGGGGTTGGAGGGAGGGAAGAATAAATAGGAGGAGCACAGAGATTCTTAGGGCAGTGAAACTATTCTGTATGATACTTCAGTGATCTACAGATACATCCCATTATACATTTGTCCAAATCTGTAGAATGTATGACTTCGAGAATGAACCCTAATGTAAACGATGGACTCTGGGTGATAATGATGGGTATAGGTAGGGTCATCAATTGTAACAAATGTACCACCCTGATAGGGGTGTTACTAGAGAGAGAGGCTGTGCACCCTGATGGGGGGGTGTTACTAGAGAGAGAGGCTGTGCACCCTGATAGGGGATGTTACTAGTGAGAGAGGCTGTGGAGTAGGGGAAGGGACATATGAGAAATCTCTGTACCTTCCTATCAATGTTGTTGCAAACCTAATAAATAATAATGTTTTAACTAAATTAGAAAAAAATGTTCCTTTGATAATTCTATTTCTATGCTACCCATCACATAGTTAATATTTGCACATGTGAACGAAGAGCTAGGTGAAGGATCTCACAGGTAAATGCAGCATGACGCAGTGTCTAGGAGCACAGACCCTGGAGCTGAACTGCCTGCATGCAAATCCTGACTTCAAGCCATGTGATGTTAAGCAGATGGTTTAATTTCTTCCTGCCTCAGTTTCCTCATCTGTAAGATGAGACAAAACAGACAAGCCTCATTATGCAGTTGCAAGGATTAAATTGGCAGACAAGCCTCATTATGCAGTTGCAAGGATTAAATTGGCTAATATTTGTACAGCATTTAGAATAGCACGGGGCACAAAAGTAAGAGCTGTATAAATTTTTTGTTAAGTAAATTGCAGTGTTGCTCATGATGGTAAAACATAAACAGCTTGAAAGTTTATCATTCAGAGAATGGCTAATTACACTCTGGCACATCCTTACTATGGAATAATCCTCAAACGCTGAAAAAAATGAGATGGTAGATTAGTAAGTTTCCTCCATGTCTTTTCACAGCTTGATAACCCATTTATTTTTAACACTAATATTCCATTGCCTGGATATACCATGGTTCATTTATTATTTTGCTATTGACGTTAACAAAAAATGGGTTAAGAAAGGAGTCAGGTGAAAAAACCAAATTGCAGAAGAATAATTACATGTTTAGAAAATTCATAAAAATGTATGTTTTAATATACACCTATATGCCTCAAATGAATAGGAAACATCCTGGAAAGATACACACCAAACTGCCAAAAGTAATTGCTTGCCTCTGAAGACCGAGTTTCTAGTCCTGTCTCTATAATAACTACCTGTACAATCTTGGCTAAATCACCTAACTCAGGAAATACCTAAGGTAGTTTCCTCACTTAAAGCAGGAGAGGCAGGGATGACTGGATTCAGTAATGCCTCTCATTGATTCCAATCCCCCAAATACCCTGACTTTGATTATGGGATTCTGGTGCTTTCTATAAATAAAAGCACTGAATTCTCCAACACTTCATCCTTTATTAGAAGCCCTGTGGAACATGGTGTGTTGTTTCAAAAGCACAGCCTATGACAGATGGAAACACATTCCGTGGGTACAGTTCCATCCCCAGATCATGCTCTCAGTAACGAAACCATTCTTCACCCCCGGCCCCCACACATGAATGCCGTGTGCTCCTAGAGAAGATAATTGCCTTATCCATTGATATAAGAGCAACAGTTCCTTTATTGCCATTTTGCTTTTTGCCCTGGATTATCATCAGAAATGTATTTACACTATCATTCATAAACATATGTAACCCAATTAATCCACCCACAAGCAGGAAGACAAGAAACTGCCGTTTTAAAATCAGCGTCAGGTTGTCATCCTCCATCCAATCACCAGTGAGACAGATACTTTGAGTCACTGGCCCCCATCATGATTCTAGGTCACCACTGGGTGAACCGAAACCTCAGTCCTCAGTCTCTGCCCTCTGCTCTCTCTCACTGATGTAACCTGTAGCCACACTCTCACTCCTTCCCATCCAGCCTTCCTGCCACCCTACGACCCCTTTCTCTCCAGCCCAACCCACCAGTGAGCTCACCACCATAGGTCCCCAGCACCTACACCATTGCCTGGCACATAGCCAGCATCAAAGACCACAATTCAATTGATTTGCGCCCACAAAAAAACATTTACTAACTAGGCCAATACATGTAATTACCAGACTAATCTTCCTAAAGCAAAGTACTGATTCCTTCTGCAACTCGGCAAAAATGTATTCTCTAAAACCTGGAGCACCTATGATGTGCCAAACACTGTACTCACTTCTGACAAAATAAAAAATGATACACTGCTAACCTCACAGGTATCAGTGGGCCTCTGTTCCTACCAAAGCGAACAGAATTCATCACTAACTATGCCACTTAGCGACTATGATCTTGGACAAGATACTTAAACTCTCTGAACCTGATTCCTCATCAATAAGATGGGATTGCCCTCACTGCTAAATGAAGTAATGCACATAATACATTTAGCGTGGTAAGATACCAATAAAAGTTCTTTTTAAAATTAATAGTAGTAGTAAGGCTGAGCGCTGTGGTTCACACCTATAATCCAAGCACTTTGGGACACCAAGGAGGGTGGACTGCTTGAGCCCAGGAGTTCAAGACCAGTCTGGGCAACATGGCAAAATCCCGTCTCTATAAAAAATTAAAAAAATGTTAGCCAGGCTGGGCATGGTGGCTCACGCCCATAATCCCAGCACTTTGGGAGGCCAAGGTGGGTGGATCATCTGAGGTCAGGAGTTCGAGACCAGCCTGGCCAACATGATGAAACCCCATCTCTACTAAAAATACAAAAATTAGCCAGGCGTGGTGGCAGGCACCTGTAATCTCAGCTACTCCAGAGACTGAAGCAGGAGAATCACTTGAACCTAGGTTGCAGTGAGCCAAGATCATGCCATTGCACTCCAGCCTGGGCAACAAGGAGACACTGTCTCAAAAAAAAAAAAAAAAAAAAATTAGCCAGGCGTGGCGTGGTGGTATGTACCTATAGTCCCAGCTACTCGGGAGGCTGAGGTGGGAGGACTGCTTAAGCCCAGGAGGTAGAGGTTACATTAAGCTGAAATCACACCACTGCAATCCAGCCTGGGCGACAAGGCAAGACCCTCCATCAAAACAAAATAATAATAATAATAATAATGATAGCAAGAATAAACTTCAAATATCTTAGTCAATCAAAGACTTCAAAATCTGGTACCAATACACCACTTAAGCCTCAACATCACACACCCTGTCTACCTGTCAAAAAAATCATAGCTGGAGTCTGCCCATCTGTGTCTTTGGTCCTGTAATTCACTGTAGAAAAATGTCCCACTCCTCTATCCCAACCCTCACTCCATTCATCTTTAACTTCCACACATCCCTTTTGCCTGGCTTAATATGCCTTCTCTACTCATGACAGCACCTCCCACCACAATAAACTTCATCTATGGTCCCACAGTGCCATAGCACTTTAAAGCAGCACCTCATCTGTTCTTTATAGTGCACTCATACAACATGCTTTTGTGATGAAAGACACATCTGTTTTGTGACAGATGTTGCATTTTGTGTTGGGGATGCTGGGGTCAACGAGAAAGTCCCTGCCCACAGTCCAGCTGTGGAGTTAGGCATAAAATAAATCATTACCGTCACATTGTGAAATACACATTTGGCCTTTGACCCCATTTCCTGGCATACAACTCCTAAAATCCTTAGAAATGCCAAAGTGATGTCTTATGCATGCTAATGAGTTGACTGGTAGCTGGCAGCCCCTAGGTAGCTTCCAGATGGAGCCAGTCACCAGAAAAAACAAGGCAGGATCAGAGGGTCCAGCTTTCAGCCCAGAAAGAGGGGAGGGAAGAGAGGCTGAAGGTTAAGTTACTCACCAATGGCCAATGATTTAATCAATCATGCTTACATAATGAAGCTTCCATAAAAACCCAAAAGGACCAGCTTCAGATAAGTGAACATGTGGAGGCAGACAGGATGGTGAACAAGAACTCATCTATCCACTGGGGAGGATAGCGGGCCCCAACTCCATAGAAACAGAAGCTCCTACACTCAAGACCCTTCCAGACCTCACCCTATGTATCTCCTCCTCTGGTTACCTGTATCCTTTGTAATATTCTTTATAATAAGTGGGTAAACATGTTTCCCTGAGTTGTGTGAGCTACTCTAGCAAATTAATCCAACCCAAAGAAGGGGTAACAGGAATCCTAACTTAAAGCCAGTCAGTCAGACGTTCCAGAGGACCAGACTGGTGTGTCAGGTGGGAGGTGGGGCACTCTGGGTGGCTGAGCCTCCAACCTGTGGATTCTAATACTATCTCTAGTTAAACAGTAAATTATAAGATACCCAGCTGTTGTCCACTGCAGAATTGATTGCTTGCTTGGTGATGCGGAGAACTTGCCCCCACCCCATTTGGTCACAGAAGTCTTCTGTGTTGATTGTTGTTGAGTGAGAGACTAGAAAAAGCACTTTGGGTTTGTTTTTTCCACGATCAGAATTATCCAAATAATTTCTGCATTAGAATTGTGATAGGCATCCTAAACAAAACAGATAAAAATACAAATGGGATTACTTCTGCTGTCTTGAGACCTAGATTAAAGGCAAGCCCGTTTCAACATGAACCTCCAGAGCATATTTAATAAATGTCCGTTACAATCAAAGTATCTTTTCTATTAAAAGTTAACTCATTTGAGAGTAGGGACCTTGTCTCAGACAGCAGAGATGTAGTCAAAAGAATAAGATATGACTGGTTGCAGCTATTGCTTGTTGACTTACCAGCTATATAACTTAAGCTGACTTCTCTGATTTTAGATTCTTCATGTGAGTAAGAGAATAAGCCTTTAGAAACTGTTAAAAGTACTATATACATGGAGTATTATCTGTATCTAGCCCATTACAATTAACACATGCTGTAAATATAGCGAGGGTTTGGCAGATGTTTGTTGAATGAACATTAAGTCCCTGGCCAAGGCCAGGGGTGAGCTCTGTTGTGACCTTGATTCATGAGCAAGAACCAACGTCAGCCCTGAAACAGCTACTCAACCCTTTATAATTAAAACATGGAATAATCTCTCTAGATAAGAAGCATGGACACTTCTTGGCAACGCTGAGAGATTAGAAAGATCTGTTCTCATAAAAAACCCTGTATGCTAAAGCTATCAGAAGACAGTGTTTTCATAAGGACACATTTCTGAATTGCTTCATGATTTCACATCTCAATCTCAGCACCAAAAGTGAAGGCCAGTACAAGAGCTCATCCTACAAATTCAGTGACGCTGGTGTGATTCTAACACCATCTCTCCATTCCCATTATTTTTCCCTTCTAGACTCCAGATGGTCTTTTTTGTTGTTGTTACGAGCAGACCAAGACAAGAATAAGAGCAACAAAACACATGTTGTAAAAAAGGTACTTCCCTGAAGCCCTGTCTTGGCCCCCAAACCTCCACTATGAGATGCCGCAGCTGGTATCTTCTCTTCCAAGTTGCTGTCCCCTCACATATGTACACATGAGCACTTCAGCTACATCTACTCTGTGCAGAGGGGAAGATAGCTCTATGTAAGATGTAAACACAAAGCCAGGCAGCACTATTCTATTCTCAGTCCTCTTCCTGTTCTCCAACCATTTTTGTTCCTAGTGGAGTCATCTCAATCTTTAACAAGTCAGTTTTTTTTTTTTTTTTTTTTTTTGAGACAGGGTCTGCCTGTGTCACCCAGGCTGGAGTACAGTAGCATAATCATAACTTACTGCAGCCTCTACTTCCTGGGCTTGAATGAACCTCCTGCCTCAGCCTCCCCAGTAGCTGGGACTACATGTATGTGCCACTATGCCTCGCTAACTTTTTAAGTTTTTGTAGAGACAAGGTCTCAGTGTGTTGCCCAGGCTGGTTTCAAACTCCTAGTTTCAAGCAATCCTCCCACCTCTCAGTGTTTCTTCTTCTTCTTCTTTTTTTTTTTTTTTTCACTTCTTTCAGCCTATGCTGGAAAAGCCTGCCATTTGTATCATGAATGAAATCTAACTTGAAGATAACTGGTCTAATTACACTCTCAGGGAATTTCTATTTTTTATGTAACATTTTAGGGACATTTATTATGTTCCAGGCATGAGGATAACAATAGTCTGCAATCATTTATTATGGACCAAGCACTACATGATTTTCATGAAGCACCCAATAAAATCACTGTCACAACCCTGTTAGGTAGACAGCAGAGTGTCTGTGGGTTGGACGGTCACCAAGCATTCTGGCAGCAGACTTCTCAATGTCCATTTGCTGTCACCTGTGCCTACAGTGTTTCTGCTGTGAGGATGGGGAAGCTTGCTGTGGCCCTTGAATCTAAATAGCACATGTGCTGGAAATCCCCAGTATGGCCCTTCTCTGAGAGGTCTGGGGTCTCAGAGAACTTTTAATAGCCAGAAATTAACCCCACTAAGAACAGCTTTCTGGCATGTGACAAGCTGTTAGCAGACAACTTGCTAATAATGACAGGTAAATGTTAAAACTATAGAGAAAGAGATTGAAAGCATAGGAAATCCTGCAGACACTGATTTCATCAGCCAAAACAGTCCTCTAAAGAAAACAGGGGCATTGAAGGGTTCTCTCAAGAAGAAAATCTTCTCTTGTTTTTTGGGGCAGGGAAGAACCAATCACCCTTGGCTTTTCAGTTGGTAGACGTATCCATATCCTTTTCTTTTCTCCCATTTCCGCCCTCGAAAGGCTCAGGCAATGTGGGGGCATTTCCTGAGTCAGAATCACCTCCATGGGAGAATATACAGACAAATGGCCAAGAGAAAGAAAGTGACAGTTAATTCTGACAATTTCTTACTTCTCAGCATTCCAAGTTATAGGTCTAGGGCCGGAGGCTACCGATGAAAACCCAAGATGAAGACTCCAAGACTTTGGTTCCATTCCCCAGAAGAGGACAGCAGCCCCACTTTTCAGACGGAAGACAGCACCTAGACCACTTGGGAAAAATTCATCTGGTTAGAGACACCAAAACGTTCCAGGTTTCAAAAAAAAAAAAAGAAAGAAAAGGGGAAGGGAGGAAGGGAGGAAGGGAAGAAGGAAGGAAGGGAAGACGGGAAGAAGGGAGGAAGGGACAGAGGGGCGAAGGGAGGGAGGCTGGGGCCCTCCAAATTCAAGGGCTGACATTTGTGAGAGACGAACACAGCACTTTAATGCTTCATTTACAATGAAGCTGTCAGGATTTTAGAAGCTTAGAAGTTCTTTCCTATTTTTTATTTTTTGCCACAGAAAAATAACTTCAGGCCCCTCTGCTTACACAGCCCTGGTAAGTATCTAAATTATGTGCAATGTCAATTTTAAACATTCTGTGACAAAATGCAAAGGATGATTACTAAATACCATTTAGTATTGGTATTTAGTCAGTGCATTTGCCTATTTTTAAAAAGAAAAGCATCATATTTATTTAAACTATATACTATAGGGCAAATTAATATTTAGAAGTTTCTTTGTAAACATTTACATACTACAATTTTCATGTTAACTAATAATTCCTAAAAATTAACAAATTGAGAAGGCTTAAGTTCTTTTCTGCTAACTTGACAACCAAGAGTGCCCTGGTGTTGTTTCCACTCTGTGACCAAGAAGAAAAGCAAGTCCTCCCCTCCCGAAAAGTGACTCCTTGGTAACATGGGAACACACATCGGCCTTCCATTTCAAGAAGTCAGTTTTTACTGAGAAGGGAGAATTAACAACCCAGATTTTCTTAATAGAGTTAACAGTCTAGGTGAGAATTGGAACAAGTGCCTAATGCAAACCCTTACTGGAAACTTGTTTCTCTGACTTACAGAGAATGTGGGGTTCTAAGAAGTTACTTTAGATTAGAAGGTCATTAGTTATTTCAGATTAAATTTGAGGGCTAGTGGCTTTTTGATTTAGCTACTAGCCCTCAAATTTAGCACCCAAATGGAACTCCTGACTTGACTGAGACATCACTCCAAATAAAATGCCTTTCATGTCACCTTGAACAAGCTGAGGTGACCAATGGAAAGGGTCACTGGCACAACTCCAATAAACAGGACAAAGAGTTCATTCATCACTACCTGTACATTTCATAAGGAGGCATACGGGCTTCAGGAAAAGGTGCTGAAATTTGTTTTCTGCATGAGAGAAATTAAACAGTTGCTAAATAGACCAAATTAAAGTTACATGCCATTAGAGAAATGAGAAATAAAGGAATGAGTATTTACTAAAAAGACAAGAATATCCTAGTTTCACACATATGCACACCCCTTTTCACTTTACAAGTTCTTGGATGATGTTGCTAGAAAATATTGTGGAAAAGGAAATCCAAATGTGTAACCAACCCAAACTTGGCGTTTTACTGCAGCCCAAAGGTGAAAAACTGAAGACGAATGCTGACTGAGACATAGTACACAATCAATTAACCAAATCCAATTCCACCAGTTTTAACTCAATTGCAATTTAATCTTGGCCATGTCTTTCCACTTACAGTCAGATAAAGCCTTATTAACTTTATCCAGTACTAAAAACAAACCTGGGCTGAGCTGGGGAAAGACTCCCTCACCCTACATAGCTCTGACAAAGTGCTGACAAATAAGAGAGGGTCTGATTATTAAATTCAACATGAGAAATAAGTAGAATGGTTTACTCACAGGCCAGTACTTATGCTGAGCCAATCCTGTAGCTATGCTTCATAAGTGTATACAGAAATAACTTGAATTTAACAGAGTGAAATAAAATAATCTGAATGATACTCTAAGGCCTCCTCACAAAGAAACAGGCTGGTGTCCTGTTTGAGATTCCACCTATCACCTACTAAGTCCTAAGGAGGGAAGGGCAAGGGTGTTTTGGTGTTTTTGGTGTTTTAGGTTGAACTCCTTGGACTGGGTAAATACTGAAACTCCCAGTGTAACTGGATAGGAAGGGGGTTGGCAATTAACCATTTATGTGCCTACAAGACTCCTAATAGATGATCTTTCTTGATGTGGATATTATTTTACAGGTTAAGTAACTGAGTTCCAAAGGCATTAACGTGTAATAAATGGTAAAGCTAGTATTTGAACCCAAGTTACATTACAAAGTCTTTGATATCGTCACCATGCCACTCTATCACCCTATATGCTAAAGTCCTTTGAAGCCATAGAGGCCTGGAAAACAATTAAGAGAGACAAATCCATGTTATCTAGAGGGAAATGGAAGTAGGAGGCCCAGGAGCAGTAATACAAGACACACATGAAGAACGGTCTTTTCATTGCTTATATTACAGCTTTCCATTAATGGTGAGTTTAGAAAAAAGTCGTAATTTCTTTGCTAAGTGGCTTTCATAAATGCATGTTATTTATTCATATGAGTAAATGTGAGTGGGAAATCTATGTGCTTCTTAAAACTAAGATGCAGCCAGGCGTGGTGGCTCACGCCTGTAATCTCAGCATTTTGGGAGGCCAAGGCGGGTGAATCACGAGGTCAGGAGATCGAGACCATCCTGGCCAACACGGTGAAACCCCGTCTCTACTAAAAAAAATACAAAAAATTAGCCGGGCATGGTGGCGGGCGCCTGTAGTCCCAGCTACTCAGGGGGCTGAGGCAGGAGAATGGCGTGAACCCGGGAAGCAGAGCTTGCAGTGAGCCAATGTCGTGCCACTGCACTCCAGCCTAGGTGACAGAGAGAGACTCTGTCTCAAAAAAAAAAAAAAAAAAAAAACTAAGATGCAAGAATAAAAATAAAATGTCAGGTCTAATCTTTTCTAAAAGAGAAATTAAAATTTATCAGGGACACGAGGGGATCTGAGTGAGTAAAGAGACTGTAACTACAACTGTACTATATAAATCATGCCTAGGCTTGAATGGAGTAGATACTCAATAAAAGTTTTGCTGTGTTTCACTTTCTAGTCCAACAGTTCACACCACAGATGAAGAAGCAAAGGCCCAGACAGGTCAAGAGCGTTGCTGGAGGTCACACTGCTAGTCAGGGACAAACCAAAGACTGGGACTCAAGTCCTATAGCTCCTACACCAGGGTTGTTTTCCAAACACTCAAAGTCAGCCTTCATTGGCCCCTCTCTTCCCTGGTCCTATCTTATGAGCCCACACTTCTTCACACAGCACTTCCTCCAGGGTGGTCTGTCAAGATTTCATCAGAATGCAGCACAAGATCATTCAAAAGGATTAAAAAAAAAAAAAAAAAGCCAGAGTTGGCCCAGTGCTTGGTTTATATCACTGAATTCTAATCACCACCCTACACCTCTGCTATTAAATTATTTGTCTACCCTTAAGACAGATTCACAACCTTTTTAAGTAGATGACGTTTTAAGAGGAAACAACACAAAGGACACTACTGCTTGCAGACTTCTGTGGCTGAAGGCGGAGCACGCATTTGCTACTGACTGGTCAGCGGAACGCCAGATAGAGCAAATGGTGCAGGAGCTCTGTCTGAGGCAAGAGCTCCTGGAGAGGAGGAAAGATTCAGGAACTCTTAGCTCCAAGTCTTGGCTCTACCTCTGGCTAGAATTTTTAGTTTGGGCAAGTTTCATAACCTAGGAGGTCATCCTCTTTTGGCTGGAAAATGGGTATAATTCACCAACTTCACAAAATTGTGTGGTTCCTCAGTAGCTGGAACCAAAGGCATGCGCCACCAAGCCCAGCTAATTATTTCATTTTCTGTAGAGATGCGGTCTCACCATGTTGCCCAGACTAGTCTCAAACTCCTGGGCTCAAGTGATTCTCACATCTTGGCCTCCCAAAGTGCTGGAATTACAGGCATGAGTCACCGTACCCAGTCCAAATTCTTTAATATACCATAAGCAGCCTCCATATACAAGTATAGAAATAAGAACAGGAAGGTTTGCACACTGCTTTCTGGGAAAAACTACTTCCTCCATTAGGATGAAAAGGAAACGAAGTATTAAAGTGGAAATAGATCAACTAACTCATTTTGGACTTTTCTCTCATCTATTCGAGGGTGAAATTAACCAAACTGTTCTTGATTCTACCAGGGAGCTTTTGATTCATAAGAAGTTCCAGGCTAAGCATAGTGGCTCACACCTGTAATCCCAGCACTTTGGGAGGCTGAGGTGGAAGGATTGCTAGAGACCAGGAGTTCGAGACCAGCTTGGGCAACACAGGGAGACTCCATCTATACCAAAAATAAGCAAAATTAGCCAGGCATGGTGTCACACGCCTATAGTCCCAGCTACTTGGGGGCTGAAGTGGTCAAGGCTTGAGCCTGAGAGGTCAAGGCTGCAGGCTGTGATTGCACCACCGCATGCACTCCAGTCTGGGCAAAAGAGTGAGACACTGTCTAAAAAATAAAAAGTTGTTGTTGCAATGAAAGCAAACCTATGGGCAAGCTAAGAGAATGACCCTCTGCCAACACCATCACTTAAAAGGGATGACAGATAAAGAGAAAATCTTGGACTACTCATTTCCCTTTGTGAAGTTGGCAATGTCAGTCCAAAATGAGAGGATCCCTCCCAAACTTGGTCATGTGTATAAAATGCTTTTTTCTTTACCTAGCCCCACTTATCTAACCAAACTAAGACATCACTAACAAAAAGCAGAAACTATTAGCTTAGGTACTTCTCAGATGCAAGCCAATAAAACAAATGAAGTGGCTATTACTCCTTAAAGCCTCTGCTGTCACTAATACTCGTACTATTAATGGTGAATACTGGCATCAGGTGAATACATATGGTTGCTTGCATCCATTTGAGATGGTTTTTTCATGGGTAACTTTAACTATAATAAGAGCTACTTGCTCCTATGGATAGTTACATTACCTGTACTGTCGACAAAAGCTTATATTCTTCAATCGCCAAGACACTAAAAACTAGACAGAAGGAGAATCACCTGGATCCCTCAATGTGCAATCAATAAACCACCGTATAGAAACCTTGTTGTCACCCAAACAATTTCCAACACACAGTGCCCTGGCTGCTTCCTAATATAAAACCTGAAAAGACAAAACCTCACTTCCCCTCAACTCTCTGCAGCTAGGAATAAGCATTAAACCCAATTTTGACTAATGAAATAAAAGTAGACTGCTAGAAGCATGAAGATAAGTTTTGTTGCCTTAAAAAAAGGGACAGGAATGAAAGGAGAGCTCACTGTGTTGTCCCCACCCCTTATTCCTTACCATGAAAGCAAACAGGATGCCTGGAGCCACTGCAGCTATTTTGTAACCATAAGGTAACAAGAACATGGTGGGGGCGGCGGGGCGGGGTGGGTGGGAAGCCCATACACTAAGGATGTGGAGCAAAAAGACAGGATTGTGAGACTTTCACTATACAAGATATTGCCTATCTCTAGATTTCTAAGGAAACAACAAATGCCCTTATGTTTTAAGCCACTATTAGGTGGATTTTCTCTCTTACTTGCAGTCAAAAATCATTCCTAACAGACTTAAATATGGCCATGTGTGGTGGCTTAAGCCTGTAACCCCAGCACTCTGGGAGGCCGAGGTGGGCAGATCACTTGCAGTCAGGAGCTCAAGAGTAACCTGGCCAACATGGTGAAACCCCATCTCTACTAAAAATACAAAAATTAGCCAGGCGTGGTGGCACATGCCTATAGCCTCAGCTACCCAGGAGGCTGAGACAAGAGAATCACTTGAACAAGTATCATTCTTTATCCCTTGATTACCATCACAGTGGATACCTGGACTGTACATTTATTACCTGTTTTGTTTTGTTTTGTTTTTGTTGTTGCTGTTGTTGTTTTTGGAAACTGAGTCTAGCCCAAACGATTTTCTTGGGAGCTTCCACGTTAACACAGGTAATCCAAGTCCCCAGACTAAGCAGATTGACCCAGAGGAGCAAATCTGACCCAAACTCAACCACAAAGTTCCTTACCTAGAATTGCTGTTTTCTTTTTTCCTTTTTCTTTTTTCCTTTTTTTTTTTTTTTGAGACAGGCTCTTGCTCTGTCGCCCAGGCTGCAGTGCAGTGATGTAATCACAGCTCACTGCAGCCTTGACCTCCTGGGGTCAAGCAATCCTCCCACCTAAACCTCCCAAGTAGGTGAAACTATAGGTGTGAGCCACCACACCCAGCCACTTGTTTAAATGTTCAAACAGAGATCAGTCTCTCTCCAATGACTATAACTGCAAAATTATACATTTTAAGAGCTATGGGTAGCCATGTTTTCAATCACACAGAAAATGACAGTGAGACAAACAAGAAGCAGGAAGCAAGGATGCATTTCTTACAGTACGACAGCCAAAATATCCAGAACAAACTTCTCAATTAAAACACAGAAAAAGCTGGACAAAATATTAGAAAACATTTGAAATCCCATACTGAAGTAGTTAGCTAGAAGGGAATCCAGAGAAGCTAGTAATGAAGTGGAAACAAGACCCCTGGAAGGTATGTCATTTCTAAAGCCAGAACTCTGAGAATATCTGTAGAACCTAGTAACCTTAACCTTCCATTATGATACTAGTGCCAAGTAGAGGGGATAAAGCTCTGCACCTACTCAAGATCAAAAGTTTTCTAAGAGACCACTGCATAAAGCTCAGACCACCACTACCCCCCTAAGAGACCACTGCATAAAGCTCAGACCACCACCACCCCCCGCCCTCCGGCAACACACAAGAAGCTACAGCTTCAATGCAATGGTGAACAACAAACCAACCAACTCTTAAAATAGGAAGGTAAGGTAACTTGTTTGTGAACTACTGGGAGAGTTATATCTAGAGCCAAAGTCAAGATAAACAAATTACCCTCATACCCGTTTGTCACCCTAATTGACAGGTATAGGAAATCCACAAAATTTAAGCAGAAAATACCTAAAACAAAATTTTAAAATTTTCAGGCAAAGAATTTGATTTAAATAGTCTTGAGTTGGCAGCATCTCTGGCAACTGGCAAAAGGAAACATAACTTTAACCCAGGCCTCAAACAATTCCCACAGATGAAATGCCAAAAAAACACAAGCTGATAGTCAAAATCACAAAACACACAGGGAAATAAGATACCATTTTTAGAAACAGCCAATGTAGAAAATAGAATAAGATCTGTAGAGATAGCACCTACTGTAATTTTTAGAGATAGAATATATTTAAAGTATGCTTTTTTGGTAACAGGAAGTAAAATAGAAGCTTGAAAATATAGAGCAATGAGAATGACCAAACGTTTTCAGAAGTCCCAAATAGAACGTTTAGAAATGGAAAAATATAATTAAAATTAAACTCTCAAAGAATAAAGAGCAGATTATAATAGAACAGAAATAGTAAACAAAGATAGATGAGAAGAAATTACCTAGAGTCCCGCCTATGGAGCAAAGATGAAAAAGATGACAAGATTAAAAAGTAGCCTAAAGCGCCAGGCGCAGTGGCTCACGCCTGTAATCCCAGCACTTTGGGAGGTCGAGGCACGGGTATCATGAGGTCAAGAGATTGAGACCATCCTGGCCAACATGGTGAAACCCCGTCTCTACTAAAAATACAAAAATTAGCTGGGCGTGGTGGCGCGTGCAGGCAGTCCCAGCTACTTGGGAGGCTGAGGCAGGAGAACCACTTGAACCTGGGAGGTGGAGGTTGCAGCGAGCCGAGATCTCACCACTGCACTCCAGCCTGGCAACAGAGGGAGACTCCATCCCAAAAAAAAAAAAAAAAAAAAAAAAAACAACAAAAAAACAAGGGGGTATTTGAATGGATAACAGCTCAGAATTCTCTGTAACTGCTAACAAAAAACAACCTCAAATCTAGGAACCTAATAAATATCATGCAGGATAAACAAAAAGAAACTGACACCTATATTCATACTAGTAAAACTACAGAAAATCAAAGGCAGAGATTACCCTAAAGTAACCAGAGGGGGAAAAAAGTACTGAGCAAAGGCTCTGCCAGTTGCTTTCAACAACAATGAAAGGCAAAAAAACAATGATGCTGACAGAAAGTACCCATCAGTCTACAATTTTAAACCAAGCAAAACTGTCACCTGAAAATAAAAGTAAAACTTTCAGAGAATTAAAACTGAATATTTTCAAACAAAATAGAATTTACCACTAACAGACTCTCCAAATTCTAAGAATGTGCTTGAGGCAGAAAAAAAATTATCCAAGATAGGTGTAGTAAATACTAATACATAAGTCAATTTTTCTTATGACACTATAAAACAAAATCATATCTAATATGCAAGTTTTAACATAAAACAAAGCACTAACATCATGAACAAGAGCATAGACTGAGAGAGGATGATAGGAGTTTAAATATTCTATAATGTCCTAGTATTGTAGGAGAGAATAATGATAGTTATTAACTTTAGGGTTAAATATGCACGTTAAAATATCTGAAGTAACTTCTATTAAAAAAATACATATAAAGTATAACCTCCAAATCAGTAAAGGGGAAATAATAGAATGGAGAACAACAATGAAAAAAACCTTCAATGAAACACAGCCAGGTGTGGTGGCTCACGTCTGTAATCCCAGTAATTTGGGAGCCTAAGGCAGGTGGATAGCTTGAGCCCAGGAGTTCAAGACCAGACTGGGCAATATGTTGAAACCCTGTCTCTACTAAAAACATAAAAATTAGCTAGGCGTGGTGGCATGCCTGTAATCCCAGCTTCTCAGGGGGAGAACCACTTGAACTCAGGAGGTGGAGGTTACAGTGAGCCAAGATCACGCCACTAAACTCCAGCCTGTGTGACACAGTGAGACCCTGTCTCAGACACACACACACACACACACACACACACATAAGCCTTCAATGAAACTTAAAGAAGGGGGAAAAAAGATTTTAAAAACCCCACAAATTAAAATCATAAATATACATTACAACAAATGTAAATGGACTAAATATTCCAATTAATAGGTAACAGACAAAGATGGTCAGAGAGAGTAGTTCTCTAGTTATGTACAGTTTATGAGATACATCTCTAAAATATAATGACAGAATTTAAAAGTAAATAAAACGTATACTAAACAAATACTAACTAAAACAATTCTGGTGTGGGTATATTAATATCAGACAAAACAGACTACAAGACGTAAAACATTATTAGAGAGAAAAATGTTTCCTACATAATGATAAACATTTACTTCACCAGAAAGTGATAATAACTGTATAAGTCTAAGCATTTACTAATATAACCTCATAATACATAAAGAAAAAACTGAGGGTGAGGTAAACGAAAAAATGTTTTTTAAAAACTTAAAAACTACAATGCAAAATTGCACACCTGTCATAGTGAGAAATTCTGTAACCCTTTTAACTGATTTACTTACAGTAAAATTCACTGTAAGTAATTTTCCTTACCCCCCCCCTTTTTTTTTTGGCATCTTAGTCACTTTCCATTGCTTATAACGGAATACCTAAAACTGGGTAATTTGTAAGGAAAAGAAATTTATTTCTTAAGTTATAGAAGGTAAGAAGATCCAAGCCCAGAGGCCACATCTGGTGACAGCCTTCTTGCTGGCGAGAACTCTCTAAAGAGTCCCTAGGCAGCACAGGGTATCCCATGACTATGGAGCTGAGCATGCTAATGTCCCTCTTCCTCTTCTTATAAAGCCATCAGTTCTCTTTCCATGGTAACTCATTAATCCATTAACCCATTAAATCCATTAGTCCATGAATGAATTACCTCTTAAAGGCCCCACCTCTCAGCACTGCCACATTGGAGACCAAGTTCCAACCTCAGTTTTGGGAGAGGACATTCAAACCATAGCACCGTATACAGTTCTATGAGTTTTAATATATACATAAATTCATGCAACCACCACTATAATCAGGAATAGTTCCATAAGCCCCCCTCCAAAAAAAAGAAAGAAATTTTTAACAAATGTCTTTCAACACTGGATAGATCAAGGAGATAAAAAACCTAACAAACTCATATATAGCACACTGTACCTAAGATTAGAAATATACATATATTCTTTCAAGCACAGTAGAAGATGCATAAAATTTGATAACATGCTAGGCCACAAAGCAAGCCTCTCAAGTTGTAAAGGACTGATAAAACAAAGATATTATCTGACCAACACACAACTAAGTTGTAAAACATTTTTTCAAAAAAGAGAACTAGAAACATCCCTTAAAATCAGAGCTATAAAAATACTTCTAAATAGGCCGGGCGCGGTGGCTCAAGCCTGTAATCCCAGCACTTTGGGAGGCCGAGACGGGTGGATCACGAGGTCAGGAAATCGAGACCATCCTGGCTAACACGGTGAAACCCCGTCTCTACTAAGAAATACAAAAAACTAGCCGGGCGAGGTGGCGGGCGCCTGTAGTCCCAGCTACTCGGGAGGCTGAGGCCGGAGAATGGCGTGAACCCAGGAGGCGGAGCTGCAGTGAGCTGAGATCCGGCCACTGCACTCTAGCCTGGGCTACAGAGCCAGACTCCGTCTCAAAAAAAAAAAAAAAAAAATACTTCTAAATAACTCATAGGTATAAAAAATGACAGACATAAGAAAATAATTACAACTCAATAAGAAAAATACTGCATGTCAAAATGTGTAGGATGAAACTAAGGCAATTTTTTTAAAGTCGATGTTTATAATTATTTCATATGCATACGTAAACATTTTTTAAAATTTTAAGTTCTGGGATACATGTGCAGGATGTACAGGTTTGTTACATAGGTAAATATGTGCCATGGTGGTTTGCTGCTCCTATCAACCTATTAGCTAGGTATTAAGCCCCGCATGTATTAGCTATTTATTCTGATGCTCTTCCTTCCTCCACCAAAAGGCCCCAGTGTGTGTTGTTCCCCTCCCTGTGTCCATGTGTTCTCATTGTTCAGCTCCCACTTATAAGTGAGAACATGCAATATTTGGTTTTCTGTTCCTGCATTAGTTTGCTCCATCCATGTCTCTGCAAAGGACATGATCTTTTTCCTTTTTATAGCTGCATAGGATTCCATGGTATATATGTACCAAATTTTCTTTATCCAGTCTATCACTGATGGGCATCTGGGTTGATTCTATGTCTTTGCTATTGTGAATAGTGCTGCAATGAACATACATGTGCATGCATCTTTAGAACAGAATGATTTATATTCCCTTGGGTTTAAACCCAGGAATGGGATTGCTGGGTCGAATGGTATTTCTGATTCCAGGTCTTTGAGGAATCATCACACTGTCTTCCATGATGATTGAACTAATTTACATTCCCATCAACAGTGTAAAAACATTCCTATTTCTCTACAACCTCACCAGCATCTGTTGTTCCTGACTTTTTAATAATTACCATTCTGACTGGCGTGAGATAGTATCTCATTGTGGTTTTGATTTGCATTTCTCTAATGATCAATGATGTTGAGCTTTCTTTCATGCTTCTTGGCCACATAAAGGTCTTCTTTTGAGAAGTGTCTGTTCATGTCCTTTGCCCACTTTTTAATGGGGTTGTTTTTTTCCTTGTAAATTTGTTTAAGGCAATACTTGAAGGGAATTTGTAGGTTAAGATGCTTAACATTACAATTTGAGAAGTCGTATTTGTAAATTGATTATCTAATTTAAAAGAATAAAAGAAGAACAAAATAAATCTAAAGAAAGAGAAAGAAGAAAATAATAAAAACAAAGGCAAACATTAATGAACTTCAAAACTAACCTACCGTAGAAAGAATTAATAAAGCCAAAATTTGTTTCTTTGAAGAGTAATAAGACAGAAAAAACATGGATCAGTGCTCATTCAAGAAAAAAAAGAATGCACAAATAAACAATATTAGGACAATTATTACTGTATTATTACCGATGCTATAACAAATAACCAAAAACGTAGTGGCTCAAAGCAACACAAATCTACTCTCTCAAAGTCATGGAGGTAAGAAGTCTAAAATCAAGGTATCGGCAGGGCCGCATTCCTCTGGAGACTTCAGGAGATAATCCATTTTCTTGACTTTTCCAGTTTCCTGCATTCCTTGGCTCATGGCTCCATCACTCCAATCTATTGTTTCTATCCTCGCATCTCCTATTAACTCAAATCCTCCTGCTTCTCTCCTATAAGGACCCTTGTGATCAGGCACACCTGGAAATCCAGGACACTTTCCCCATCTCAAGAGCCTTAATCACATCTGTGAAGTCCCTATACCATATGAGGTTACATATTCACAGGTAACATATACTAGAATGAAGACATTCAGGGGCCATTCTTCAGCCTACCACAAGGACAAAACCAGTCGATCCAGGAACAAAATAATAAAAGGAGACTACAGATTTGAAAACTTAGATGACATGGGTAAATTTCTAGACGAACAGACCTTACACTATTTACCCAGGAAGAAATAGCCCTTAAAAGACATAAGGAATGTGAATCAGTAGTTAATTTTGACATAAAGAAAACAGATGGCTGGGATGACTTTACTCACGTGTTCTACCAAACTGTCAAGGAACAGATAATTCCAATATTACACAAACTCCCCTAGAGAATAAAAAAAGGAAACACTCTACAACTCGTTTTCAGTGTGGTATAACCTTGATACCAAAACCAGAAGAGGAAGGACAAGAAACCAAAGTAAAAGACGCACAGAAAGAAGACACAAGATATGGATGTAGGCTGCTGACAGCACTCAAATGCCTGAATCTGTGTTTTCCTGAGCTCCTGCTGCACTCCTGTCCTTCATGCAGTTCAGCTATTCAACTGGGATTGTTTGACCTCCCAAAAAATCCCCTTTCTGTTTAGGTTAGTTTAAGCTATCATCCAAAATCAAGAGTCCTGACTAGTTCACCATTCCAACAACCAACTTGACACATCTAACCTCTTTAATGGTATTTGCTAAATATCAACTCAATTATCCATATTCATGGAAGGGCCTGTGGATATTTGGGTAATGAAAGCCAGGTCAACTAGAAGTAATTTAAAATGCATGCTGTCACTTTTCCAGCAAGCTCTTGTACTGCATTTTTCGTAAGCTATTATTAACATGAATTCAAATTATTCGGCCACAGTTATCTGATCGCATAGATTAAAAACAATGAACACCAGGGGACTAGAAGCTTGTCTGGGATTCAACATTCTCGAAGAATAATCCACAAAGTAGTTCTCACTCATCTCTCCTCATAAAATTGCAAATTCCTTAAGGGCAGGGAGCATTTCTATTCCTTCAGGTAGGTGACCTTGTAAATAGTCAAGAAGCTTGCACAATCCAATGACCTTTGGGGCTGTGTTTCTAAAAGTCTTGCCAAGGACATATTTTCCATTGCAACAGTTGAGATGCCACTACAGAAACATGCAAAATTGTAAAAACGTCAAACAAAAACATTTATACTCCCTTAAATATACCTCACCCTTCCAATTCTATTAAATAGTTATCTTAAAGTCCAATTAAAAAGCTCAAATCATAAAACTGAAATTAAGAAACTGTATCAATATGTAATTGACAAGGAGATACAACAATAGAAGTTCAAGAAAACCCAGAGCAATGTTTCCAATTGGTGATAAACCTGGCAAACAATTCGACTCAATTGCACCTCTACACCCTCCAGGGCAGGTGATAATAAAATCAGAGAAGAGTGTCATCGAAGGACAAGAAACCTCTTGGTCCTGAAATTACAAAATCTGGAAGCCACTTCATTCCACAAGTGGTACCACAGCTTTCTAAGTTCACACAATATTGATGACATTTCCGGCCACTGTCAGAAAGAGGAGTTGCTGCTGGGGCTTTTAATAAGCAGATGAAAAGAGATGTCAGATTTTACATAATCTTCACACAGATTATTGCTTACGGCCTGTGGAGTTGGGGGAGGCAGATATAGCGGTACTCAGAACAAGGAGATGCTGGCCCCGCTTAATCACACATTAGGCATTCAAAGGAACAAGAGTCTAGAAATTAGTTGCTTTAAAATGCCCAAATTTTGGAGAGAAAATAACTTTCCTGGCTGGGCGCAGTGGCTCACACCTGTAATCTCAGCACTTTGGGAGGCCGAGGCGGGCAGATCACAAGGTCAGGAGATCGAGACCATCCTGGCTAACACGGTGAAACCCCATCTCTACTAAAAATCCAAAAAAATAATTAGCCGGGCTTGGTGGTGGGCGTCTGTAGTCCCAGCTACTTGGGAGGCTGAGGCAGGAGAATGGCGTGAACCTGGGAGGCGGAGTTTGCAGTGAGCCAAGATAGTGCCACTGCACTCCAGCCTGGGCAACAGAGCGAGACTCCATCTCAAAATAAATAAATGAATGAACGAATAAATAAATAAATAAATAAATAAATAAATAAATAAATAACTTTCCTTCACATCAAGCCATCTAGAAGATCACCAACAAGTGTCCTTATCAGAATCCTGGCCCAACATCATTTTCGCACCTTGCCTTGTTAGTTTGTACCCTGCAGGGGACAACTAGAAATAATGCTGAATGTTTTATTTTGCTCTCTCAGCAAGCTGTATAAATTCATTCCTGACAGATCTGAAAA
Organism: Papio anubis; assembly: GCF_008728515.1. Classification (NCBI taxonomy): domain Eukaryota; kingdom Metazoa; phylum Chordata; class Mammalia; order Primates; family Cercopithecidae; genus Papio; species Papio anubis. Next base: position 60,374,041 of record NC_044977.1, read on the forward strand.
TAAAATCAATACTAACATTTTTAAAAGAAGTAAAGTTCTTGTAGCTTGCAAGAGACCAGTAAAGGAGCACTGTGGGTTTCCTCCCTCCCCCCGGCCCAGATCAAGGGACCGCATTCCCTTGGGCTTTTATATCCTTGTATAATATTTAATTAAATACTCTGTTCCTACTGGTTTATGTACTAGAGAACACTAATTTTAGAAAACCGATTAGCTGGTTCTTTCTAACTGTATGTTATTGTAGCTAAGGTCAAATTTTTCACTGAAACTATGGCAACAAAACCCCAGTATTCTTTGTCGACAAGAGCGAAGCAAAGTTCTCAAGTGATAGTCCTCCACTTGATTGCTAAACCTAAGTTGGGTTATTCTATTTCCTACCTTTACCTCAAATGCCACGTTTCTGGGAATGGTTATGGGGGGAGGAGAGGACCTTAGTCACAGAAATTTGCTAGCATAAGTCCAAGCGAGCTTATATATAAGTGTCATCACTGATAACATTTTTAGACACATATAATTTTAGCAGCACAAAACATCCAGACATTTCAGAAGCACCCAAATTGGAACTCAAATGTACCCGGAAAAATACCAGACGAAGAAAGGAACTTTTAAATCTTAGTTAGAGGAATAATTGCCCAACTTATTTTCTCAATTACTGCAACTGCTCAAGTTGGAGTTTTTCTACACTGACCTCCAGTTATTGTTTTGGAAAGGAAAACAGGTGGGTTCTTTGAAGAGATGTATTCTTTCCTTCACATCTATTGCCCCTCTCCACTTATCTCTCCCAAGCCAGTGCCAATGAGAATAAGCACAATTTTTGCCTTCTATAAGAGCCAGGCTGACCTCTCACCTTGGGGAGAGAGGCCTCCACCTTGGTCAATAATATGGAAGTAGCTGCTGCTGGGGGAGCTAAACAATGGGTACACATGGACATATAGAGGGCAATAATAGACACTGGCGATTCCAAAAGGTGTAGGGGTGGTACGGGTTGAAAAATTACCCATTGGGTACAATGTTCACTACCAGGGCCATGGGTACACTAAAAGACCAAAGTTCACCACTACACAATACATCCAAGTAACAAAACTGCACTTGTATCCCCTAAATCTGTTAAAAGAGAAAAAGAAGTAGCCTCTGGACATCCCTTCTGCAAATGCAACTGCCCTCAAAGCCCGGGAGAGAATGCCACTTGGCAGGCTGGCTGGCAGAAACCTCTCTAAACATGCAAGGAGCATGTGGGGGGCAGGGAAGGGCAGCTTTTGGGAAAGAGCAGATTGGCAATATCTTCCTCCTGTCCGTCAAGAGTCACCGGAATGCCTGCTGTTTGGGGTAAGATAAACACAACTTCCTCTCTGGCTAGGCTTGTAATTCTATACAGAAGGCAGGATTACCATCTCGAGCAAATGACCCGTCAGTAACTGAGGCTCTGATCAAGGCTTGTGTGAGGAGAGAAAAGACGTGATGGCTTCTTTTCTAATAGCCCCAAGCTCTGTCATAGCTGGTTACCAGGTCCACTCAATAAAATATAAAAAATTCAGGAAGGCTAAAGTCTGCCTGGCTATGGATTCCTTTGTATACGCCACGGACTGAGTTTTTAAAACAGACTTAACGATGTTTTACAAGATGGCAAAGGCCGTGTCTGATCTTCCTAAGAGATGTCCCGAAAGCTGCTAATTGCAAATTCAGTCACAACAGCCACCCTTCACTGAGTGCTGAGGCTGTATTGCAGGTATCTGCTGTGTTACACACGCACCGACTCATCCTCACACAAGCCTGTCAGCTCCACGGTGTTATTCATCATGGCAGCCAGGTGGGGAAACTCAGGCATAGACAGGTTCAATGGCTTGTCCATGGTCACATAACTAGGAAGAGCAGGGCAGGGACTTGAACCCATGTCTGACTCCAGAGCCTGTGCTCCAAACCACCTAGTGTCTTCCCAGGACATCCTACCCACTCATTACCAGATTCGGCAGGACCTTGACTTAGAAAGCTATGGTTTTTTTCTGTTTGTTCATGTTTTCAAATATTCAATAATGCCATCTTTCCACTAATGTTCTCTACCAATTAGATTGAACCCATTCAGTTTCCAGAGAGCTTCTTGTCTCCAGTGTATCTGTGCTCTCCCCAGCTGTTTATTGACCCAATGCTCCCAACCATAGGGCTTCCACAGGAAGCAAAAACAGAAAGAACAGCTGGGTCCTTCGGTGGGAAAACACACACAGTCAAATGGAATCATTCATCTAACCTCTGTCCCAGAGCAGAAATTCCCTCTGCAAAATCCCTGACAGATGGTCAGCCCTGTCTGACTCGGGGGAAACTCAGTAATTTGAAGCAGGCCTCTTCTTGGAGTAACTGCTCAGCACTAACAGTCAGAATTAAGTTCCTTAAGCCTCAAATTCTACCTCTGGGCACTTTGATCCACTAGCCCTCATTCTCTATTGCTCTGGGCTCAGAACATCTGTCTTCTATACGACAGCCCTAAAATAAAGGAAGACAACAGTCAGTGGCTCGTGAGAGCCTTGCAGGAGCATGACAACTTGTTAGAAATGTAGAATCTCGGCAGGGTGCCGTGGCTCACGCCTGTAATCCCGACACTTTTGGAGGACAAAGCAGGAGGATCAGTTGAGCCCAGGAGTTTGAGACCAGCCTTGGTAACATGGCGAAACCCCGTCTCTACAAAAAAATACAAAAATTAGCTGGACGTGGCGACACACGCCTCTAATCCCAGCTACTCAGGATTAGGAGGCTGAGGGGAGAAGATCACTTAAGCCTGGGAAGTCAAGTCTGCAGTGGGCCTTGATTACACCACTGCTCTCCAGCCTGAGCTACAGAGCAAGACCCTATCTCAAAAAATAAAAATAAACATAAATAAAAAAGAAATGCAGAATCTCAGGTCTCACTCCAGACCTACCTAATTAGAATCTACATTTTAACAAGATTCCAGGTGGTTCCTGTACGCAGTCAGGTCTCAGAAGCAATGCCTTAGAGGTCTCTTCTCATTCATTCCACAAACATTTTAGTGTCTAATATAGTCCAGAACCTGTGCAAGGCCTTAAGGAGACAGGCATGGTTTCTGTCCTCACAGTTAATGCAGTAGGGGGGAAGAGCTAAGTCAAAACCAGCAAGTTAAAAGTCAAAACCAAAAATTAGCAGTGTTATGGTATTTAATATGGGCCAGGTAGTCCATTAAGTCCATTAAGTGCTTTACACAGATTAACTCATTTAATCCTCATAAAAACCCCATGAGGCACATATAATAATTTCTCCATTTTTCCAGATGAGGAAATGGAGGCACTGCGAGGTTAAGTAATACATCTGAGATGACATGACCAGTAAAAAGCAGGGCTGAGAGTCAAACCCACAGGGTTTGGCGTCAGAGTCTGTGCAAAAGGAGCAGCTGCTTGTCTGCACACGAAGGTTCAGTAAAAGTGCCCCAGAGGAGATGCCTGAGATATGAAGGGTGAGTGGGCATTAGAAAGATTGGGGGGTCCAGGAAGGAACAACAGAGATAGGGAAATATTTCAGACGGAAGAAAAAGGACAGAGTATAGAGCAAGTATGCTGACTGCCAGAAGGAAGTCAATCCGTCTGGCTGGAGCACAGAACCTGGAGGGGTTACTGCAAATGAGGCTGAGAGGTAAGCAGTGGTGACTCATGCAGACTGCTGGGAACCCTGAAAATGTGTCTTTATCCTGAGCACAACTGGGGAACCCCAGGAGGTTCCAAGCAGCTGAGTGACATCTTCAGATCTGTGCTGATTCCCCTACCCGCAGTAAATGGTGGACTGGTGGACTGGAGGAGGTGTCCACACTCAGACACAAAGGAGGCAAAGGTGGAATTACAGAAACAGGTGAGGAGTCTGTGCAGCAACTTTCGTGAGAAATATTGTTGCTGGAGCTAATCTAAAATGTCATCATTCAATATCGAATGGAGCCCTGGCCGCCAAGTTACCCCTGCATTAGCTTTATTCCCACCAAGCAATATGCCTTTTAAAAGTGGAACCTAGGACATCAGAAGCCTCAAGTGTTTTCTGAGCAGCACGACTATATGATTTCACTTAAGTGGCAGACACTCTGCGATCCTCCAGACATGGGTTCAAATCCCAGGTCCACCTTGATTCCAAACCCTCTGTGGGTTCAGGGTGCCCAACCGTAAAATGGGGACAATAACAGTACCCATGTCACAGTGTGCTCCAATGGTCAAGAACAAAAGCATGCATGACCCTGTCAGAAAGCCAAGCACAAAGGAAGAAGGTACTTAACAATTATTTGTTTTTCATGCTCATGTACTGAATGCAGCCAAGGAATCTCAAAACTATAGGCATGAAAGAGAGAAAAAGATCAAACATTAAGAGTCAAGGAGTCTCAGAGAATGAGACCAATAAGATCCACTTTCCAGGGAGAAGACAAGTCAACTACGAGAAAGTTTTAGGGGTTGTTGTTGTTGTTTGAAACAGGGTCTTACTCTGTTGCCCAGGCTGGAGTACAGTGGTGCACACATGGCTCACTGCAGCCTCAACCTACTGGGCTCAAGCAACCCTCCTGCCTCAGCCTCCTGTGTAGCAGGGACCACACATGACCACCACCACGCTTGGCTAATTTCATTTTTTGTAGAGACAGAATCTCACTTTGTTGCCCAGGCAGGTCTCAAACTCCTAGGTTCAAGCCATCCTTCCGCCTCGGCCTCTCAAAGTGTTGGCATTGCAGGCATGAGCCACCATGCCCAGCCTACAGGAAAGCTTTTCAAGAGTAACAGGCTCAGGTAGTTTGGAGCAAGATGACAGGGCAGCGTTAAGGAATCAGTGTAAAAAGATCAGCGGCCATTCAACTTAAAATGTCAGCGAAAACACTGTTAGAACTGGGAGCAGTCAAAATCATATCAGAAAAAAAACACCAATTCCTTGTCAATCAGTATTTAAAGAAGGACCAACATTATGCCAGATGCTGGGCCAGGAGTGCAGGGCAAGATTTGGTCCCTTTGAGTGCTCCAAAATCTGGCAAGGAGAAAACAGTAGCTGTGTATTTATCAGACTGTGATAAACATTATACTCAAGATTGTTAAGTAGGCAGTTAGCATGCCCCTCTTGTCTATAGACATTTGCTCCTGTGCCAATGCAGCTCACAATGACATATTTTGGAGTTGCAGAGGAGGAAGTTAAGAAATCGGGTAATTTTTGTCAAAGAATATTTCAAGGCCAGTCCACTTCTAAAGGCAGTTTAGGGTAGATGTTAAGAGGAGGATTTCTGGTTATTAGATTGACTGGGTTCAAATCGCAGCTCTGTTACCTTCTAGCTACGTGATCTTGGACCTGACACTAAACATCTTATATGTCAGTTTCCTCATCTGGAGAAAAGTACCTGCCTTACTTATGGGGTTGTTATGAGGATTAAATAAATGAGTGTATGTAAAAGTATATTAAATAGATTATATTCACTAATATCTGTTAGCACTAGACAAAGGTATTCACTATTATTTGCATTTATAAAAATTAGGTTATCATTAATTACACAGGGTGATGGAGTCAAAAAAATTTTTTAATTCATGGCTCAAACACAGTAGCCTAAAAGACAGTGTGAGGAGAAACTGGGGTTGTATCCCAATCTCAGTTTTGGCACAGGATTGCTCTTTGACCCCAGGAGACTTTCTAAATCTCTCTAATGTTCTCACTTGTCAAACAAGAAAGGAAAAGAGTTATCATAAGCTCAAGTGATTCACCACACATCTTCATCAATGCTCTGAAGACAGGATTATAAAACCCTTTGCCAAAAGAAAAAGTCCTTAATCAACCACAGTATACTGCTTTCAGGAGAACCATATAACAATATGACAATATGACCCCATTATGCTTGCTGAGATTTCCAAATCAATTTCACCCTCAATGGAGGAAGTCCCAAAAGCAATACTGTGATTCAATTAGAGGACAAGGTAAACTTATTTATTGCACTAGAAGCATTTTATGCACATAGAGCTGAAAATGGTTCTCCATTAGCAACTAAATTATAAGGGTAAATGACTATAAAAGAGGGGTCTGAGGTCTACTTTCCAGGGTGACTCAGGTATGCAAAAAAGAACAGATCTAGGGCATCAAAGTAAACACAAATTCCCTTATGCTCATTTTCAGGGTACCAAGAGCCTTCAGACATGCATCTCACAGCCTGAAGCAAGTAGGCAGAAATCCAGTGAGGGATACGCTGCAGTGTGTGGGACTCCAGCATAATCAGGCAGCAGGCACCATCCCCAGTGATTGTGTAACACACAGTGAGCATTCTATGTTGCCCAGGGAATTGACTTAAATTACAGTTTTGTTCCCTTTAAATGGAGTCTGTTGGTCCAAGATTGAGATAAACTAGTAAATCTGAAATGAAGATTATAAAAAACTATTAATCTTTTTATTAAATTTGAATTGATTTTGTGCATAGAGAACAAGTTGCAGGAGACTCTTCTACAAGGCAGCTGCACATACTCTTGAAACCTTCAATATGCCTTGAGGCATATACTTGACAAGCACCTTAAATAGACTGATTTTTCTGACTTATTTAACAAGACAGGCAGAAAGTAAGTCCTGAACCCCTACTGCGAAAGGCCTGTCATGGATTAGAATCAAAAGCACAAACAAAATTTAAGTTAGGCCCTCCCCTTTGCAGGAGGGTATTTAAAACTAAGATATGGATTCATTCCTTCAATGCCTTGCCAAAAGAAAAAAATGAAAGAATACTGTTGCTTAGCAACAACTAAAACAATGTGCAGCAAAGGAGAGTGGTCTGAAAGAAAGCTAAGCCGGTGAGTTTGTTACAGCCACCCCAGATGAACTTTGTGACCCAAGACCCTGCCTGTGTCCTCATCTGGCCTAAGGGTAAGGTTAAGGCCTGGCTATTACTGGCACTCAACTATCTTGACAAAGAGACCTGTAATCCCAAAGAAATAAGAACCTACTACTGGACAGCACAAGGCTTCTAACATTAACCTGCCTGTTTCCGCCACTAATAGCAAAGTTTCAAGCTGCATGAAATCTTGGAAAAACCCCATTTAACAGGTAGGGAAAGTGAAGTTGAGAGAGATGAAATGACTTCTCTAAGATATTGGAGCTGTTCATGGCAGATTCTGGGCTGGATGCTAGCTCTGGCATCCAGAGGTTGCTCTTTCCCCTACATTTAACCTAAATTGCAGGCAAGACCAAGATCAGAGAAGCAGACTACAGACACTCAAGTGTTTCTTATCGCTCAACCATGAAAAATGCCATTCTTATTTGAGGACCCTTCCTAAGCTGCTGGGAGGTTTCAAAGTCAATTACAAAGAGCTTGAATGATATGTGAAACCCTTCTCTCTCTCAATAAAATAATCCTACTAAATCCACCAGCCCCCTACTAGAAGGGGCTAACATAGTGCCAGCACTCTGGGACTGGGGAAAGAAGGCTCCAATAAAAATAAAAAGGCCACGAGTCTGATCCTCAAGTTCATGGCCATGCTTTAAGTCCAAGAGTGGCTCGTTATAGCCAAGCAACATACTCTTCTCCATGCCAGTATCATGGTGACCACACAATACTCACCTGTCATTATTTCTAGCCGGGCATATGTTGAGGAACCCGGGGTCTTCCACCAACATTTTACTCTGGAAATGCCCAGAAACTGGATTATACTGCCCCAGGCCAGACCCTCATTTGTACTACAAACAGGACTCATTCTACTGTAAGTAACATACTGCGCATCCCACAGCTGGTCGGGGCAATGGCTAAAAGTGTATTAAGTGTGGCAGGATACAGTGGCTCACACCAGTACACAACTACTTAGTACACAACTACTGTGTGCTAAGCACTCTATTCGGCTCTTTATGCATATTATTTTTATAAGGATGGAATCGTTTGACCCTATTTCACAGGTGAGGAAACAAGCTGAGAAATATTATGTAATCCCAGCAATTTGAGAGGCCAAGGTGGTGGATGGCTTGGGGCCATGAGTTCAAGACCAGCCTGAGCATCATAGCAAGACCCCCATCTCTACAAAAATTTGAAAAGAACTCAGGCATGAAGGGTCTGTAATCCCAGCTACTCGGGAGACTGAGGAAGGAGGATTGTTTGAACCCAGGAGGTCAAAGTGAGTGAGCCATGACTACACAATTGCACTCCAGCCTGGACAACAGAGTGAGACCTTGTCTCTATAAAACTACAAAGGAAGAAAAGCACTGGGCCCAGCCTTTGAAAGAGGGCTCTGGCTACGACACTCGTAAGTCACATGGTACTGGGCCAGCTCGTAACTCTTGTCATCTCAAATGGCATCAGGTACCAAATAGATGTGCTCTGGTCTCAGGGCGTGCTGCACAGCGAAAGATTAGGACATGAGAAGCATCCTCATCTACTTTTCCCCAGTAGGCCAGGTTTTATACTAGGTAGGAAGAAATTTCACCTGCTTTGCTTCTACTTATATATAAACAGTTGCAGTGAAGACAACAAATTATATTAAACAAGTTCCTTAAAGATTTTCACTACATATTGATGTAATTTGTTGTCTTCACTGCAACTGTTTATATATATTATATATCATTTTTTCCTGCCCCAACTTCTCCTCATTTTGAACTGTAAGTTCCCCTTCCAACAGCTTTTATTCTAAAACTAAGGGGCTCCCTGTAAGGTTAAAAGCCGCACACTTTGATATTATTGATATGGTAACATCTGTCCAGCGTCAAGAATGTGGAGCCATGACTGGCCTCTTGATATGAACAGAGAAGATCAGGTTTTGAAAGCAGGAGCCTGACTACTGCCCCAATCTTATGCAATAATGGCATGATCAACCCTAAAGCCTATCTAATTGCCCAAAGGTCCAGTTCCCAACAACCCTGGAGGTGATTTACATTTAAAAAGAGCAGAGATTCTGGGAGCAAAATGAAGACTGGTTGTTAGTTTCCACCTTTTCTTTGTAGAAGATACCTTTACATTTAGCACGAGGGAGCAGGGGGAGGGACTGGTAAAAGTGGGAAGAGGAAAGATAATACAGAGAAAGGAATTCACTAACCACCAAGTTTCTATTCCCTGTTTCAATCTGATGTTTGCCTTCTCTGTTCTTTCAAGATTATGAGCAAAGACAACACAAATCAGAGAGTAGAAGAGGTTCTACCTTACCTTCCATGGACAATGGGGCTTTAAAATGGTACCACATTAATCAAAGAACTAAAATTGCTGCATTATTCTAAGTCTCAGCTCTTCTCATCACTTACGAGGACAATGATATTGTCCAAAATTCATTCAGATGAAAAAGATGTGGCTTATGTGAAACACACGTGCAGCCAACCTTTTCTTTCTACAGAGAAAGTGAGAGGCAAGAGATATATTCAAGGAAATCACACACAAACAAAAAAGCAATACACTTTGGAAATGTACTTTCAGCCATCAGAGAAAAAAAAGCAAGTGTGTTCGATGTTGAACTCTTTTACATCTACTGCGAAAATTAACAGCAACCACTCACTGAACAACTACTGTGTACTAAGCACTCTATTCGGCTCTTTATGCATATTATTTTTATAAGGATGGAATTATTTGACCCTATTTCACAGGTGAGGAAACAAGCTGAGAAATATTATATAATCTATCAAGGTTACTTAGCTTGTACACAGGGGCAATGGGGTTCAAATCCAAGCCCAGGGGTTCATGTGCATGTCCCCACCCACAAACAATTTGAAGACAAAAAGAATAGCAATATATAATTATTCTCATAAAATTAAATATGAGATTTACAAGTACCAGGCTCTGTACTAAGTACTGGGAACACAAAGAAAAGAGTAAGTCTTACCAAACTCTTAACTAAGGGTCAGGCTCCCCCAGTACTAAATTCTTAACACACAATCTTCCCAATGACCTTATGAGATAGAGCCTATTATCCTCTCCCATTTTACAGGTAAGAAAATCAAGGTTTGCAAAGGTGAAGTAATCTGTTCAGGGTCACACAGCAAAGAATTCATGGAACTTGGATACGAACCAGGAAGCCTGATCCAACAGCCTCTTTTATTAACCATTAGGGCTGCAGATCTCAGGAGCTCACAAAATTAAAGACGCAAAGTCAGAAGCCATGGGGAATACTGCATAAACAGGCCTTGGATTTCCATTTACTTAAGAACAGGTTATGATGGTTCTCAATATAGGAAATAACTTGGCAAGGAAACAATGGAAGCAAGAACAAACCCAAATGACTACATGCAGCTCTGCTGATTGCTCAGATAAAGACTCCATCATCCCATTCGGCTGCTTGCCAGCATCTCGCTTTTCCATATGTGTTTGTTAAACTCTAGAGTGCAACGGGTCCGTGAGGAAATGGACTAGAAATGCCTCCAAATTGCCCAACTGCCCTATGCACAATTTCTAAACATCAAAATGACTTCAGCTCCAAAATACACTTATATTTGGAAAGGCAGCAATTGCTTCCAAAAGAGAGATCTTTTTCTTCATTTTAGAAAAAAAAAAAGTCAAAGAATGCTGCATCGCAGTTGAAGGAATGCATTGGAAAATTTTTTTAAACCTCACTGCCCAAGTTCCATGGTGAAGGAGCAGATCGTTCCAGCACTGAGGCAGCCTGCAAAGGCAGAGCTGCCTGGGCCCCTCACCTGGGTGCAGGGGGCCTCTGGTTTAGCACGTGGAATTAAGGAAGTCCTGACCTACATTCCCAAAGCCTGCAGCAGAGCTTGTTTTGAACCAGATTTTCCCACAAGGACAAAGCAGCTCACAACCCAGAAACCTTTATTTTTAATTTAGGGAGAAAGGCAGTCAACAAATCAAGTCACTGTCATGTGACCACCTGCAGAACCAGGCCAGGCTGTAAAAGGAATTTGCTTCCTTCCAAATAGCTTCTGTCAGACTATTACTGTTATCTCAAAACAGTCGCTTCAAATCAGCCACCACATACACATCCAAGCACCAGGCACCTTTACAGTCATGCCAGAAAAACGTATCTCCTCCGACTTCCACTGCTATAGTCCTATTTATTTTTAACATTCTAACCCTGTATTCAAACAGCCCCTGGTTCATTTGTGACAACACGGATGAACCTGGAGGACATTACGCTAAGTGAAATAAGCCAGGCACAGAAAGACAAGTACCACATGATCTTGCTTATATGTGGAATCTACAAAGATTGAACTCCTAGAAACAGAGAGTAGAATGGTGGTCACCAGGGACTGGGGTGGAGGATTGAGATGTTGGCCAAGGGATACAAATTTCAGTTAGGAGGAATAAGTTCCAGAGATCTATTGTACAACATAGCGACTACAGCAAATAACAATATACAGTATACTTGAAACTCACTAAGAGTAGTTTTTAAATGTTCTCACCAAAAATAATAATAAGCATGTGAGATAACGTATATGTGAATTAACTCAATTTCACCATTCCACTATATATACATATTTTAAAACATCATATGTTTTAAATATATGTTGATTTAAAAAATAAAATTTCAAATTACGTGCATATATTTGTAAAAGACAAATAGCCATTAGTTAACTTCATACAGTACATTAGAATCTCTCCCAGGTTCATCTCCCAGCTCCCCAGGCCTGTTTATAGAACAAGATAAGAGGTCACACTGGACCCAAGCAATGCCTTCCTGATGCATATCCCTCCCCTTGGTTCCAGCTGCAAAAGCCAAATCTAGACCAGCTCTTCCTTGAATAACAAAGTCCAGGTTTTATTAGCCTACATTTCATTAGCCATGGTTCTTCATCTCGGTGGCACAAGAGAAATACCTGAGAAGCTTTCAAAAATCCCAATGTCCAGTTAACTCAAAATCCCTGATCTGGATTCAGATATCAGTGTTTCTGAGAGTTCTCCAGGTGATTTCCCTGTGCAGCTAAAGTTGAGAACCATGGCTCCCACTCCATCTGTCACCAGCCATGTGACCTCAGACAAGGTTCTTAAGTTCCGAGTGTATCAATCTCTTCCTAGGGAGGAGGGATGGCTCCCTGAGCTAATGCAGGCAGAGTGCTTAGCACAGGGCCTGGCACAGTCAATTGATCTTGTCCCTTTCAATATTCACAGTGGGGAAGTAATTCTATGAGTGACTGAATTATGATCATTGGACGAAATCTTTCATTTCTGCAGCACTCAAGATTTTGTATTGTCTTGCAAGAAAACATGAAAGAAGCATTGAGAAGAAAAAGGCAGTGGAGGCAATAGCCGCCTTGGGTTCCTCTTACAGCTTATATCAACAACTTTTTTTCTTTCTGTTTTTTTTAACAGTCTCCCCCAACCCCCACCCATCCTCAGGTGAAAACATTCTCCTGATAGCCTCAAGCCAACTGGATGCAACTCAACACCAAATGTCTTCCAAATGGCTTTTCTCCATCTGAACGTCTGCGTTCTATTTTATTCTAATGTATTTAGCTTTTATCCAAAAAAGTCAAACAGTTTCTAAACCACTAAACAATAAGAACTTAGAACTCGAATTATATAATCTGCAAATGGCAAGATTTGACCCCTTTGGGACTGAGGCCATCAGTCAAATACCTAACCCAGTGGTTTTCCACCCTGGCTGTAAAGAATCAGCCCTAATTTCAGAGTTGAGCTTAACTGATAAATAATTTAATTATTAAATAGATGCTTAAGGCTCTCCAGTGGATCCCTAAGTCCTAAGCTCTACAGTGGAGCCCCAAGCATCTATTTAATTTAAAAGTTCCCTCAGATAATCCTAATATGTGGGCTAGAGCTGAGGACCACCAACCACAAGAACAGAAAAGAAAAACCAATGTTTATCATCTAAGACACCAAGTGTACTTCAAAGACCTCCTACAGTAAACTCAGTTACCTTTGGAGAAAGATACCAAATTCAGGAGGCCTAAAGAAAAAACTAATTTGGGTAGAAAAGCTGCCCTGCCTATGCCTTTTCTTTGTTTTTGTGTTTGAGACAGGGTATCACTCTGTCGCCCAGGCTGGAGTACAGTGGTGAGATCTCGGTTCACCGCAGCCTGGAACTCCCAGGCTCAGGTGATCCTCCCAACCTCAGCCTCCTGAGTAGCTGGAACTACGGGTGCATGCTACCACACCCAGCTAATTTCTGTATTTTTAGTAGAGACAGGGTTTCACCATGTTGCCCAGGCTGGTCTCGAATTCCCAGTCTCAAGCAATCTGCCCATCCCAGCCTCCCAAAGTGCTGGGATTACAGGCATGAGCCACTGCGCCCAGCCTGCCTACGTCTTTTAACTCAAAAAACAAGCGCAATAATTAAGAACATTTCATTCCAGTGAGACGTTCAGTGAGGTATCATTACACACCTCCTTAAAGAAGGTATCTAAGAATATCAGCATCCCCAAAGGGACAGTGAGATCCGCTAAAATAATGAATATTCCCTGTGACTGGATCCATAAATCCTATTTGTTTGAAGAAATATCCATACAAATGTAAGACTTTAAACCGAATTAGCACTTGTCAATACATATTCAATAGACAAATTAAGGACCCAGTGAAAGACATCACAATCTTGATACTAAATTTATGTATGTATTTTTCAAGAAGTTGTAAAGCTGAGAACTGAAATCATACTCTGAAAAAAACATAAGTAAATAAGCCTATCTTGCTTATAAACACACACGACACACACACACACACACACACCAACAACACACTTCATGAATTTTCAAGTGAGTCAAGGTGACCACTCCAGGAAAGCTACCACCTTACCTCTGAATTTCTTAGGTGGATTGTTAAGGTCCCCGGTTTCTGGCTGTACAACACAACGATCATCAACCAGGCTGTAAAGAAGACAGATAAATGCTCTGTCAAGTTAAGTGTATGAAAATGAAACTCTTAGCACCATGCAAAAGTCAGATATCCCAGGGCTTTTCCTGTGCAACATTTAGACTACCATATTCTCCTGCCAGGAACTCTTTACACTAGAGACTTCCTATGCATGGATCTAAACCTAATCCAAAAGCCCAGGGTTCTGTTCTGTGAAGGACACATTAAGCTACTGTTTTCTGTGGCTCCTTTCCCATAACCACGTCCATGGGAGATTTGAGTATAGCATGCAAGGTGGCTGAAGTCATGAGACACAGCAAGGGGCAGTTGCATTCAACTAAGGGTAGCTGAGGAGCTGACTTTGTGCCTGGTGAAGATGAGTCAGGCCCTTGCCCTTTGGGAGCTCAAGGCTAGTGCAGGAGCCTTAAGAACAAACTGATAAGGAGAATATAATCTAAGGGCTGTAAGAGAAGGAAGAAAAAAAATAACAGCCAGAAGCGAACTGTGCCTGAGGTCATCTGAGAAGCTGCAGACAGAGGAAGTTCTAATGGAACTACTGGAGGAGTGGAAATAGATGTGAGAGGCTAGAGGGGAGCGTTTCCAGGTGGAGAGAACCATGAGTGCACACTCATGAAGACATGAAAGGACTCTGGAGCATCAAAAGCAACTAGTGGGGAAAGCACAAAAAAATTACAAATAAATAAGCCGACATTACATAAAGACTCAGTATTTGAAATCCTGACTGCTAAGTCTAACTTGCACAATTCTTTTAGAAGAACCACTTAAAAATATATTTTTGAACAGATGAGGGAACTGAGACTCTGAGAAGTTACACAACTTGTCCAAGCTCCTAAAACTGGTACTGATAGAACTGGCTAATCTTCCAAGTGACCACAGAACTTGCACTTGTTCCCAGCTAACATGCTATGGTTTTCCAGGGTTCCTCCATTCATCTGTGCTGCCTCCTCTTATCCCAAATGCAAGGTACCATTAAATATTCAGCCTTTACCCTTACTGTTCTATTCTCCAAGATTCCTTTTTGCCTCCTAAAGTCCTGCCTGTCTTTCAGGACTCAGATTAAGAGCCCCACCTTCTCCACAAAGCCCCCCAGGCCTTTCCTGCTTCAGACACTCTCTGCCTCTCCTTCTCCGTCCTCCCAACCTCACTGACTGAGACTCCAAAGGTGCATCAGGCTACCAGCTCCATGAAGGCCAGAAGATGCCCAAGGCTGGCAGCTCAGTATCTATTTGGTAGGTAAATCGAAGTATCCATGGCACCCCACCAGCAGTTTGCCTCCTTCAGCTTCACAACACAAGACCTCACTGTATCAACAAGAGGGACAGTGTAGCCAATGGCCTGAGTTCTTATGTAAAAATCAAGAGCAGAATATACATATATAAAACCCCCACCCTGAGCTCCTGTGAGTGTAAGTACAGTAATGCCCCCAGAGCTAACATAATGCTTGACAGGGTGGGCTCAGAATCCAAGGTAGGGCTAGGTTAATAAATAATCAAGTTCTCATGGCCAGGCGTGGTGGCTCACACCTGTAATCCCAGCACTTTGGGAGGCTGAAACGGGCAGATCACGAGGTCAACAGATCGAGACCATTCTGGCCAACGTGGCAAAACCCTGTCTCTACTAGAAATTCAAAAATTAGCTGGGCGTGGTGGTGAGCGCTTATAGTCCCAGCTACACGGGAGGCTGAGGCAGGAGAATCGCTTGAACCCAGGAGGCGGAGGGTGCAGCGAGCCGAGATCACGCCACTGCACTCCAGCCTGGCGACACAGCGAGACTCCGTCTCAAGAAAAAAAATAAATAAATAAATCATCAAGTTCTCAAATGGGGAGGAAGTGGTAAGAGGAGCCCCAGCCAAGCTCAGAAGACAAATGAATTGTAGATGGCACTCTGCCACCTACTAGTGGCATGATCATGACTATGGCATTTTACCCCTACTGGTCTCAGTTTTTTCATCTGTAAAATGAAAGTTGGTCTCAGGGATTCTTAACGAGGGGGATGTTCATCAGACTTATTGTTTCCAAATATACTGACACCAGGACTCTGTCAACCCAGCTTACTAAAGCTGTGCTACAGGATGAGGCCCAAGAATCCCCCCGCCTTGTTTTTTTAAAGAGGCAGGGTTCTTGCTATGATGTCCAGGCTGGTCTTAAAAGCTGGTCTTGAACTCCTGGCCTCAAAGGATCCTCCCATCTCAGCCTCCCAAGTAGCTGGGATTATAGGTGTTAGCTACTGCACCAAACTGAACCTTTATTTTTAACAAGCTAAAAAGGCAATTCAGAAGCATGCCACTGAGTAACGTGCACACATACACACTTGCCCTCCAAGATCCTATTGGAGTTCTAAAGTTTAATCAGTAGATGAAGCCATTTGGAGGTAATCACCATCTATATAAAAGGGATGGGGCTGGAGTGCTACACAGTGAGTCCCATTAACAACTGGCAGTCACTCATTGTAGTCCACAACAGGTCCTCCATAAATGCTAAAAATATTAAAGACAGGAAGGGTTTTCAAACTTTCTTTCTAACCCCATTTTCACACTGCTATCCTCAAATATGTGCAAGCAACTGAGAAAATAAAGTATTCATCTCAATAAAGTATTAGCAGCCCAAAGTTCAAAAAGCAGCCCTCCTCACTTTAAAAGGGCAGGAGGGACTCACCATTAATTTGTTTGCAATGTTTGAGGAAAACACTTAAAAAGCAATTCATATGATTTTCAAGAAGGGATGCCCTGGAAGAGAAAGAAGGTACTAAGATCTCAGGGGCTCAGGAGGTACCTGGGTGACTGGGAAATCAAGACCCCCCAGGGGAAACATGGGCATAGAGTGGGTTGAGGTTTAACCCGGCATCCAGATAGAGGCTGTGCACAGCCAAGGAGGAGGGAGAGCTATGGGCAGACAAGGAAGCCGGAAAGAGAGAAGCTGGCCTGCAGAGAGCAACTGTTGGCAGCCCTAGCCTTGCAGTCTGGAATTTTCTGAGCTGTGAAATCTTGGGCAAGTGACTTTGCCTCTCTGAAGCTCAAAACTTTTGCCCCCACAAATGGTAATGATGAGAGTGTTCACCATAGACAGTTGTGTAAGAATTAAGGAAGATGTAGGCACAGTATTTAGCATAATGCCTAGCACACAGCAAATACCCACTGGGCTCATGTAGTGCTTTCCATTTATTACGTTGCTGTCATTGCTGAAAATAAGAAGAGGGTAAAAGAGTCAACCACAGACGATGAAAAGAGGAAGGAGCCAACCATGAAGAAAGGAGGGACAGTCAGAGGCAGGGCAGAAGGAGGCCTCTTTGCCAAAAGCCACAGAAGATAAATTGTTAAGGGTAGGTCCATAATGGAGAGAGGTCAAATGTAGAAAGTCACTGGATCTGGTGATCAGGCAGTCATGGATGACTTCTTTTCACTAGATGGCATTTGAAACAAAATCTCTCTACACTGGGAGCACAAGTCTAATTGAGCTATAATTCTGTATCTATAATAATTTGCTCCCTGAGTGTGGAGTAACCTGCATGACAGCCTAGAAATACTCGTTCTGCACAAATACCAGAAAACAAGCATGCTTTAAATAATAGCTGTAATTAAAAGGAAGGTCTGGCTGCTGTAAAAATGAGGTTCTTGGAGAAGCTGCTGGTCTTCCTTCCCCCAATTTATTTGAGACCAGCTCTTGCCAGATTCAACAGTGCCACCCGGGGGGCCTCACTACTCCTTTCTACACAAAGACAATGTAGACCATTCGTAACTATTTTGGAGTTAACCATCTTGATTCTCCATTCTGCTTCTGTCTGCCTTTGGGACTATTTCACCTCTCATTTCCTCTTCTAGACAATAGGCGTAGGAGGAGAAGGGAGAAGATAATCAAATGAGTACATTATGAAATATATTTATACCCTTAAAAGTTGTATAAAGATTGGGAAAAAAGCACAAAAGAGCAAAAATCTGATTTACAGAACTTTATGCAATTTATAATTTTCAAACATATACAGCAATGTAAAGTAGGAAATGTCTGCTTCAAAGAAAAAAGATAGGCAGCCCAGGAGGTTTGGTCTTTGCTTATAGTATAAAGGAGTCACTATTTGAAAAGAAGAGCCGTTACAAAACTAAAAAGCACTTCTTTGGGCTCTGTAAATATTCATCCTTACACTTTATTCCATTTAAACTGTACTCCATAGTGGAATAAAGGCACTCCCTTTTATATAGAAAGGAAGAGCAAATTTTAATAAACTCAGAATAGTGTCCTAAATAATGAGGTTTTACTCTTTCAGAAATATACAGAAAATTCTGTTTTTGAATGAGAGGTTAAACTTGGCTAATATGGGATTTGGCGTTTGTGATTTCAACCGCACTTAGAAAGCCAAGTAAAATGGTAATGTTCTTATGTTAGAAAAATCAGTTTTAAGCTGATGTTATGATGTCTTAAACAAATCCTGCCACACAAGAAATTGCATGCTCTTACCCCAAGGTGCTAATAAATCCATTTGTCGATCCCTCCGCGTACAGAGAACAAATGTCTCCAATATGCAGGAAGCTAGACATTTTGTCAGACATGTCTTTCTTGAAAATCCTAGACAAAGTAAAATATGCAACATTGTTAGAAGAAAAGAAATGCTCAGAGGGGGAAAAAAGTCACTAAGAGTTGGCTTAGCTCAATTTTCCAAAGCGCCTTACTTAAAAGCCAAATTTAAATAAGAGTTTGACAGGCAGGCAATTCAATGAGCCAAGTAAAGACATATGCAACAACATTTTTTCCCCGTATATTATTTAATTTCAGGATATTCCAACCACAGTAACATTTGTTTCTAACAAAACCATGCCTGAATCAGATTCTACAAGTTGAGGACCCTTGATAATAAAAACTGCAGTGAGTAGAAAGCCTGCAGGGAACTCAGCCAAGAACGTTGCAGTGATTAGGGAGTTACTTGGAAAGTCTGACTTATGAAACATTAACATATTCAATTTGCCTCAGGGAATGTTAAGTCAGAAGGAAACACCTGGTATAAAAACTTGCTTCTGGCAAGGCCACAGTGCCTGGGCTAAGGTACCAAACCAACAAAATGACATTAATAAAAGGAAACCTGGTAATAAATACCACAAATTTCCAGCAGCCTTTTAGGACTTTTAAGAATTCCACAACTGTATGCACTTCACCCAAATGCTACTTAAATGTCTTTCCTTCTCATCCTTCACCAAGAAACACTTCCAGAGGACAAAAACCCTTTAGACAGAACCTGGCCCAGATCCTTCAGTATTTGGGTAAAAATAATAAGGTTCCCTGCCCAGGAACACACAGCTATTGAGAGGCAGTCTTACAAAAAGCTCTTAAGTCTCAGGAAATCTGTACATAGCCCAGAAACCATTAAACACACAAACACATATAAATATCAACAAAAATATTGATGTGACTCCTAGAAACAGCTTTCAACAGGGCCATAAATATTGAGGAGTGGGAACCAATTGTAAAAAGCTAAATTGACATTTAAAAAATAAATGTCAGTTATGTGGGAAGATTGGGTGCTGGTGTGGACTGCAGCTAATCACCCCGTGTTTCCTCAGGCACCTGGTGTGGAGATGCCCAGGGCAACCCAGGTTTTCCCAAAACCCCTCCTCCAACCCCAGACACCTTTACCCATCAATTTACTCAACTTCCCCTTCCAGAAGCCATTTACCCCACACAGTCACAAGAGTTGTAATGGTGTGGAACAGTATTGTGTCTCCTTCAATTGCTTTCTGGGTGCCAAGTTTTCTTTCGGGAAGAATTATGCAGCAATGATCAGCATGACACTTCAGGAAGCAACCTCCTACCTTAGCAGCAATGTCAGCTATTGAAAGCAAACTCATGTTAAAGAACCTCAGTTCACTGCTTGTGAGAAGCTGCAGGGAAAAGCTAATTTGTCATCCCCTTCCCTCCCCTCCAACAACCCAGACATTGCAGGGGAGATAAAGAGCATTTCATTAAACATGAACTTATTTACAGAGGGAGACAGCAACTGAGAACACAGAATAAACTCTCAAACGAAAGAGCCAGTATCTCTAGACCTTGAGAGAAGACACACAAATAATGTGCAGAAGGACAGTTTGCCAAGTACCACTCTCTAGAATCATGTCCGTCATTGTTTAATTCTTCATAACTACATATTTTATACCTAAAGGCAAACCAATGTTTTAAATAGCATCCAGAAAAGTGGCACAAATGGAAAACATCAAGGGAGATTAACATTTCCCTCTGTGCTTATATTGTAAAACTTTATCTTAAAGGGTCAGGAAGTCAGCATACTTCTAAGATCAATTATTAGAAGACAATTTGTTTGAATTTTGAGCCAGACCAAATTTGTGTCTGTACACCCTGGCCTCCCGAAAGGACACCAGGGAATTTCCAAATGCAGGAGAACAGGTATGTGCTCCGGCAAGAGGACTAGGGCCTTGTCCAGTGCGACTAAGGCTCTCCTTTCAGGATCACCCTTCAGATAAGCATTCAGCCCCAATAGAGACTAGGCCAGAAAATGCCTGCTGTCTTGTGAACTATCACCACCACCTGGATACCTTGCTGAAAGATTCCAGGCTCTTAATGGGAAGAGGCAGACAATTCAGTGTCCTCAAGTGACAAAGCATGATGTACCCCATGTTGCTTGCAGCTGATCATTGCAATAGATGTCTGGACATTGCATTCCTACAGCACAGCTCTGCATTATTTTCTTTTCTGATAATAATAGCTGGCATTTATCAAGGATTTCTCATGCCCACCATTGTGCTGAGTGCTTTACAAATGTTCTCTTAGTGAATCCTCATGACCACAGCAGGAAGTAGGCACCTACCATTATTGCCATTTTGTTGTTGAAGACACTGAGGTGTAATACAGAGAGGTAAGATGCCCACGTCACATATAATTAGCAAGCAGGAGGACCAGGGTTGTTATAACCCAGGTCTATCTGACGGTTTTTTTTTAGATGGAGTCTTGCTGTGTTGCCCAGGCTGGAGTGCAGTGATGCGATCTCAGCTCACTGCAACCTCTACCTCCCAGGTTCAAGCGATTCTCCTGCCTCAGCCTCCTGAGTAGCTGGGATTACAGGCACCCACCACGAAGCCTGGCTAAATTTTTGTATTTTTTGTAGTGATGAGGTTTTGCCATGTTGGCCAGGTTGGTCTTGAACTCCTGGCTTCAAGTGATCTGCCCACCTCAGCCTCCCAAAGTGCTGGGATGACAGCCATGAGCCACCGCACGGGACCTAGGTCTATCTGACTCTTCAGTGGAGGTGTTTATCAACAGTGATCCTGGGAACATAGGTTAAAATGTTAAATGTTCTTATACTCCAGATGATTACAGAGAACCGATGCACAATTCTTATGCACAATTCTGTTTTCTAATTTTTCTACCATGGCTCTGTAATACTTTCAGAAGTCAGAAAAAAAATAAGCATCTTCTAACCAAGATACTTATTAAGTGGCCGAGATAACTGAACAAGTAACCTTTAGCTACATTTTACATCTCCCCCTGAAATCATAGGCCAGTCCACCCACCACAGCTAATGATCCTCTGGGCAATCTGCCAGGGGTACTAACTAAAAACAACCAAAAAGTGGGGGAGGACAGATCCTTCCCCAGGGGTCTCATGTGATAATTCCCCTCACAAAAGACTGGGCAGAAAGCTTGCTGGTCTAGTTAGAAACCTCTGGAGATCTCCTCTGGCCTCCCCTTAGTGAAGTGGAGGAAGAAGATGGGGGGAGGAGGATAGGTTTTAGTGCAATTATCAGTGATGTCCTGGAAGGAAAAACAAAGGCCGGGAAAGTCAACAGAACAGGCCTCTGTGGCCTGGAGGGGTGGAGGTGGAAAGTCAGCCCAGAAGTGATGGGCCTAGGAGCAATCTTCTGGAAGACTTCCTGTTGTTCAGAGCTGGGTGGGAGAGCCCGCCTTTTTATCTGATCATGGACCATTTGTGCCTGTGAACTTCTAGCAGCTGCACTCAGGGCTCCTGTGTCACTCACACCATGACAAGGACCACCTCAGAGAAAACAGAGCTGGCGCCAACCTGCCATGGAGCTGCGGAACTTCAAACGCTTATGGACACCCGGGGCTCTGCTGACAAGCCATGCCTGACATACACAAGGGCAGGCTTAGGCACTCAGCTCCCGCGCTCCACCCTGGCTCTCTGTCCCTAAGTTCTTCTTCTTCTTATTATTATTATTTAGCTTATTATTAGGAGCCCATAGCCACCTCTCTGCTTTCATTTCCTCCTCTGTTAAATGGGGATAATACTCACTTTAAGAGGCTGTGGTGAGGAATGGATGAAATAATGCTTGAAAAGCACCTGGTACAGTGGCTGACATACTTGAAATTGCTCTATGCTCGTTATTTTTATTTTTCTTCCATGAAAGACAAAGTGGAATTCTGAAAGATTCCAGGGCGTCAAAATTTAAACTCAGTAAAGGATCCCCTGTTTAAAAAGCCATATGTGTATCATAACAAATGAACTCCTATATGAACCACGATGACAGATTTTACTTCAGGGAAGATAATTTATCCTTCCTAATTCCCCTGATGAAAAAAGGTGAACAATAGCGAATTACACTCAACTCCCAGCCACAGAGCATTCTAGCCTTTCAAAAAACACAGAATCACGGAATAAAAGTTGGAAGGAACCCTGTAAAGCATGTAATTCCACCTCCTGCCCAATAATGGAATCTCCCCAACATGCTGCCTGTGGATGGTCTCACTGGGCAATAGAGACTACTCTATGTTCAAACAGCCTTGTTCAAACAGTTACTCCTAAACCAGGCACAGTGGCTCATGCCTGTCATCACATTTTAAACAGCCAAGACAGGAGGATGGCTTGCAGCAAGGAGTTTGAGACCAGCCAGACCCATCTCTACAAAAAATAAAAATAAAAATAAAAACACATTAGCAGGGCATGGTGGCACACATCTGTAATCCCAACTACTTGGGAGGATCACTTGGGCCCAGGAGCTCCAGGCTGCAGTGAGCTGTGATCGTACCACTGCAACCCAGCCTGGGCAACAGAACAAGACCCTGCCTGTGAAAACAATAAAACAATTACTCCTGTCCCCTCCCTTAGCCCCACAAAGGACGGCTGCCTGCCAGAACTTTTGCTATTTATCTGTCCTCTGACGCATCTAAGACCTCTGCATATGTGAATGCTATCTAGATTATTTCTCCTTAAGGCTTTGCTTCTTTTCACAAAGCATCACCATCCTCCCCACAATTCCTGATGCAGCATGACGTGAAGAGCACCTCTCAGCCCACAGCAGGCAGGAACTGAGGCTCCAGAGTCAAAGTGCCCAGGTTCAAACCCCAGCTCTGCCACTTACTTACTGAAGAACTTCAGGCCTGTTCCAGAACTTCCCTAAGCCTCGCTTTTCCCAGCTGTAAAATGGGGAAAATAAGAGCACCTACCTCAGCAAGCTGGCATGAGGTTCAGCAAGATGGTGTTTACAAAACACTCAGCAAAGCATCAGGCATGAAGTAGGCGTGCCATCAATATATGTTATTACTATTAAACCGCCACCGCCACCCACCACCATTCTGATGGGTGGAATCACCTGTTAAAACAGGGTTCTTCCAGGGTGGCTTTGGCCAAGGCAAAGAAAAGTAGATCACTGCCTCTGGGAGATACTCTTGCAGAGGGGCTGTGGCAGCTTTGTTGAGCCTCACACCACCCTCTGGCTGAGTTTCCCTTTGCCCTGTATTGAAACTGCTCCCAGAGTTGTGCATTAAAAAAGGGGGGGCAGGGAGGATTTGATTCTATTCCCAAGAAAGGTGCAAATAAAGAAAAAAACAAATGCAGAGAGATCTCTTTGGGGAAGAGAAGCCAGAGCTGCCCTTCAGAATCTGTATTGCTCTCTACCTTCTCTATACCTTTCCTGGTCTTCTTGTCCACTTTGCTGGCTCCAGTCACTGTTACATGACGAGGATTCCCAAAACTGTCTCTCATGACCCACAGCGACTAGAGTTTTGCTCCTGGCGGCTCACAGCATCTCAATGTACCAAAAACAATTTACCTGCCTGCCCAATCTGTTCCTCCTTCACAGCCATTTCTCAGTGACCACCAGCAAAGCCTGGTGGCTCCTCCAGTCTTCCCTCTCTCATGTTCCCTGCCACAGGGCCTTTGCCTGTGTTGTTTTCTCAAGCCCACAACACTCTCATCCCTACCCCACCCCTTGCTCTAATTATAGCCAAGTCACCCTCCAGCTCTAAATTCAACTACCATTTCCACCAGAAAATCTTCCCCATCCCCTCAGATGAAGTTAAATTCTACTCTTACAAACTCTGCACCATGGATCTCTCCTTCCCAGCCTTCATCTCAGTTACAAGTTCACATTTATTTGTGCAATTCCTGTCTGACACCCTACAAGGCACAAGCTGTATTCTAGAGATCTGTGTGTGATGTGTTTTATATACAACTGTATTCCAAACACCAATGCCTAGCACATAGTAGGTATTCAGTAAATATCTGTTGAATAAATGAATGAAAAAGTCTAATCCAGCATCAATTTTTGCTGACTTTAAGCTTTACTATCTCTCTTGAATCTTCTAGCTCCCCCTGCCCCTGCTAACCAGTCTCAGCCAGTATCATTTCTCAACTGGACTCCCTAAGGCCTTCCTACTCATTTCTCTGAATCTGTCTTTCCTCTTCAATCTATTCTGCATACAACATCCCACATGATATTTTAGAAACATAAATCAGACCATATCATTTCCCTGCCTAAAAGCTTCCAACATCTCTTTGGAGCTCTTCATGATCTAGCCCTGCCTACCTTTCCCCCTGCTCTCCGTACTCCAGACATAATGATTTTTTTCCAGGCCCCTCACCATGCTCTGTTCCCTGGGCCTTTGCACATGCTGTCTCTGCAGCCTGAGGTATTTCCCTCCCTCCCCCACCACCACTTGTGGCTAACTGCCACTCACCTTCACAGTCCCGGTTTGATGTCTCCACCTCTGGGAAGCCCTCTCTGACCTCCCAAATCTGGGTTATATGTTTCCAACATACTCTTCTATATAGCAACCTGGGTCTACTACCACTGTCCTAACATTGCTTATTCACTTGTTTGTCTTCTCCACTAGGCTGCAAACTCATGAGGGCAAGAACCTTAGTTGTCTTCTTCCCTGTTGCATCCTAGTACCTGGTAGTACCTGGGATACAGCAAGCAGTCAAATATGGGTTCAACGTCACTTTAGTGCCATCTTTGCTGCTGCCTAGAAGAGTTTATACTGGTTTTGTTTTAGAGTCATGGTCTCACCCTGTCACCCAGGCTGGAATGTAGTGGTGCAATCATAGCTCACTGTAGCCTTGACCTCCCAGGCTCAGGTGATCCTCCCACCTCAGCCTCCTGAGTAGCTAGGGCTACCGGTGCATACCACCATGTCTGGCTCAATTTTTCATTCTTATTTTTGTAGAGACAAGGTCTCACCGTGGTGGTGCCCAGGTTGGTCTTGAACTCTGGCCTCAAGTAATCCTCCTGCTTCAGTGTCTCAAAGTGCTGAAATTACAGGCATGAGCCACCACACCTGGTTTGTTTTTTAGGTGACTGTTTTCCAAAATAAATTAAAGCCAAATTTACAGTGTTGGATCAAGAAGAACAGAAGCCTACCTGGCCCTTTTCAATAGATTTCTATGAGAAACTTGGAAGCAAGAAACAAAATATCTAACTTTTATCCCTGGAAAGATACTGTAACTTTTATCCCCATTGACCATCCCCTCCACATGTCCAAAATGGCTTGGAGTACTGACAAGAGTGTACACTTGGAAACAGACTCAGAACATGTGAGTCTGAATTCTAACCTCATAAATTACCAGCTGTGTGTCCTTAAGCAACTTCCATAACTTCTCTGAACCTCAGCTCTCTTATCTGTAAAAAAGGGGGCAATCTTTCATATTTCTCAGGGTCATTGTAAGGAGTAAACCAAATAATTCACATAAAATGGTCAACACAATACTTGGCCCTTTATGCTCATTTTCTGTATGTCTGAATGAGTCTGAAATGAAAACATTCGTTTTTGTTCCTTCATAGTCTTCATTCACCTCTGTCGTATGATTCCTCTACTTGATGAATGTTGCTTACCTGGTCAGTACTGTAGGAAATGCATCTGGAGAAACAAGGATCCCAGAAATGTTTTAATCGTCTGTAAGCCCAAGAGGTGGCTGATACTTGGACAGCATCTCCAAAGTACTGTTGTTTTTCAGTACCCAAACTCACAATACCCAAGCTGGCCAGACCTCAACTCAACTCCCCCGCCTTCTAACATCAATCTAGGTCCCCTGCTGGCAGTGGGGGTGGTAGAAACCTCTTCAAAGGGATAGTAATTCAATATTTAGAACCTCTTCCACTTTGGTGTTAAAACAGGCCAAAGCACAGCCTCACTAAAAAAGAAATATGTTCATTTAATTTTAAGCAGCAGCTCAAGATAGGTTTGGAATTTTTTTTTTTTTTCTAAAAGCTTTTAGTGTGATAGAAAACTCACTCATTTGACTGTGGCAGAAAACTCATTTATTGAAATTTTTCCATCTATTATTTCTCCTGCACACACTTAACTAATTGCATTACATTCATTTACAAAAAAAAAAAAAAAAACTCGATTTTCGCCTACAGAGAATTCCAAATTTAAAAGTTAACAACTCCCGAAACTGAGGCTAAAGTAGAATACTTCATTAACCAAGAAGTTACCTAAGGGATCACTTAATCCTCAAGGGTGGACAGGCTTGGGAGGAAATGAGAAACTGACTCTATTCTAGTTAAGGGACGCCAAAACCACAGACCTGCCGGTTTTCACCAAGACACAAAGGCAAGCCTCCTATATTTAATTAAGATGAAGTCGCCTGGCTACTGGGGTGGAACAGTCTGACTTTCAGTAATAGGGAGGCAGGGCAGTCCCACTGACAGTCTGACCTTAAATGAGACCCTTCTAAGCATGAGAATCAGGTACTTCGGATCCCCTGCCATGCCTGCACCCCCTCACCTCCTCCCCACAGTGCACCTTTAATCTCCTGATGACCAAGCTCCTCTGTATTTTACCACACAATTACCTTAACAGTGAAAATCTTATATATCACTGACCCAAGACACATGCAAAATACTCCCCAGAGACCTGAATTTGTAATCATTTAACCTCCTTAAATGGCGAAGCTGGCTAGCACAGAATATAGCTCATCTATTATTAAAAGCTTCTACCCTGGTTCCTTAAACACCAGTTATGACAGAACCTAAGAGCAATAGGCATCAATCTAATTTCTATTGTAGGACACAACTTCATCTGAGGCCAAAAGCTACAAAAAGAACCAAGTAAGGGTTGGAGACTAACAGTTACAAAGGAAGTTACACTTGAAGCTGCTATTCTCAGACACAGAGAGGAACCTATGCTTTATAATTTTTTAATGACCCATCCCACTGCAGAGCTTCTGGACTGCTTGGTATAATCTTGCTCCTAAGACAAAGATGAAGGTAAGACAAGTACCACTAGCTTCCACATTCGCAGCTTTCCTTTGCATTTCAGAAGGAGCTTTAACTAGGAAGCAAACAACGATTTTGCTTTGTTACAAAAACAACTGAAAAGTATCCCCGTGCATTTATTTCTGAACAGGAAGATCTGATACAATACCCAGACTTAGAGATGGTCAGTTGCACTCTGTCTCTTAAGCCTTCAATTTCTCCCTCTCTCTAATGTTCCATGCCACAACCCCACATTTCAAATTACCTATGTACTCTAGGAGCTGGTGGCCCTCAATGGTGGCCCAAGAGTCAGGGAAACTTCAAGGTCAAAACTATTTTCACAATAACATCGAGGCATTATTTTCATTTTCACTCAGTCTCTCACACATGTACAGTGAAGTTGTCCAGAGGCTGCAAGGCACATGATGTAACAACAGACTGAAGACAGAAACAGATATAAGATCTGTGAATCCAACTATGTTCTATGAAGCCAGATCTCAAAGTGATTCGCAAAAAAAAAAAAAAAAAAAACTACTCTTCTCACAAAATTTTTGTTTGGGAAAATATTCTTATTGTTCATTAAAAATATGTCAATAGGTTAATGTGTAACGGGTTTTTAAAAATATTTTTTCAGTGTTCATTTTCTCAGTGTTAATTTCTAACATGGTAAATATAGACAGATGTAACTCACATCAATGGAAGTTCTTTAGGGTCCTGAATTGTTTTTAGGCATGTAAAGAGCTCCTGAGAGCCAGAAGTTTGAAAACTGTTGCCATAAACTTTTCTTTAAGAGTTGCCCTGGCATCGACTGTATGCTTAGGACTCTCACTGTATAAGTTTGGAAACTTTAATATTAACAGGAAGAAAATGTAAAATATACAACTGAACAGCCAGGGCTCTAGAAAGTGAACTGCTCGATTTGAAACTTAAATCTTTCTTCTTATAGAACATATGTATTGATACCTACTATACGCCACCACTACACCAGGTAATGGGGATACAGATTAAAGCAAGACGTATAAGGTCCCTGCTCCCGTGATACCTATATTCTAGTGAGGGCAGACAGACAGGAAACAGATGAAATAAGCAAGACAAATCAGATAGTGATGAGTACATGCAAACAATTAAAACTGGGTGATATGATTAAGTGACAATGCAATTTTGGCTGGTCAGAAGAAACGAGATGAGACGTTTAAGCGAAGACCTGAAAGTCAAGATAGAGGCAGTCATGCAAAAAAAAAAAAAAAAAAAAATCAGGCGGAAGAGCATTTTAGGTAGAGCAAACAGCTAGTACAAAGGCTGTAAAGCAGAAAACAGCTTAGCAAATTCCAGAAACAGAAAGCCAGCCCAATGTCTGCAGCATTAATGGGGAAAGGAAGAAAGTAGAGGTTAAAGGCAGGGTAGAGAAGACAGAGCCAGTAGGACTTCACAAGCCAGGGTAAAAAGTTGGCCTTCTATTCTAAATGTAATGGGAAGTTTGTAACCTCGATCAAGTTACTTCCCTTATCTGGCCCTCAATTTATTCATCTGCAGAATGGGGATAATGAGCGCTTATCTCATAGTTATGTTGACAATTAATTGTGAAAAAGAAAATAGAAAGGGGGACACAGGAAGCATTCCTATTCGCTGTCGTAATTCTACTTTCAAATCTGTTCTATTTTCTATTCTCATAAACTACTCTTTCTAAACTTCTTAGGCTTATAATCAGCAGAGGATCAGCTCTGCCAAAACAGCAAAGTTCAAATGACAAGTGAATATACAAAAGGGACACATGAGATGCACTGACCTGGACGTGTCAATGCCAACTCCAACAGAATGTTTTCCCCACTACTCCTAATAAAACCAGAACCAGCAAAGCACAGCCAGGTGAGGAGTGAATGCCAGCATCTCACTCACACAGCACCCTTTGCGTCTATCTCCAGTCGCCAAGCTTTGCCACCTGGCCCCAAAGCACCTGCATTTGGACATTCTTCTGCTAAAAAATGTAGCCAACAACAAATCCATCAGCCTTCCCCGTTCTTTCTTGGCATATCCACACTACCTCCACCTCCTAAAAGACAAAAGCCCCTTGCCAAAGTCCTTTGGTGCTGGTTTTCTTGCTGCTTGCTTTAAAAAATAATAAAAATCAAAGAGCTTCCTCAAGGCCGGGCACAGTGACTCACACCTGTCACCCCAACACTTTGGGAGGCTGAGGTGGGTGGATCACTTGAGGTCAGGAGTTCGAGACCAGCCTGGCCAACATAGCGAAACCCCATCTTTACTAAATATACAAAAATTAGCCAGGCATGGTGGCTTGTGCCTGTAGTCCCAGCTACTTAGGAGGCCAAGGCAGGAGAATTGCTTGAACCTGGGAGGTGGAGGTTGCAGTGGGCTGAGATCATGCCACTACACTCCAGCCTGGGCGACAGAGGAAAACTCTTTCTCAAAAAAAAAGAAAAAAAAAAAAGCTTCCTTTAAAGTTAGGCGCAAAGAGAGGGGCTTACACACAGGGCTTTTGCTCAAAGCACCTGGCGAGCCAAAAGACCTTAAGGCGGTTGGCCCCTCAGAACTGTAGATAAGGATGAAGACAAAAAAGCACCGTTTCACTTTTTAGGTCAAGCAGTACCCAGCAGGGCAGGTTAACGATGGGCCGAGCCCAGCAAACCATGAAGTCTTTCACAGGAAAAAAAGGAGTATGCCCAGGAAAAGGAAGAGCTGCTGGCATTTGATCAATCTCCTGGCAAGAGGCCAAGGAAACTCCCTCCAGAGTGAGCACAAGTCTCCCTGCGATGTCCTCACCCAGGTACATATATGGTAATATGGCTGTAAATACGGGGTAGAGAAAACCTAACACATTTACGGTTGACTTGTTCAAGGGGGAGAAAAAGGCTCCCTTTACAACAGTCTCTGCTTCTGTTCCTGGGCACTCTCAGGGTTAATTTTGGACTTCCTTTGAGCAAAGATGCTTGGCGATATCATCTATATTGTGAAATGAGGATGAACAGCACATTTTTGACTTGGACACAATGCCACCCTCCTCCCCACACATTTTCACACAGCTCCCCCTCCTTGCCTTCTTGTCCCACTAGCTGCTAATCAGATCGTCCTCAGAAATGCAGCATGTCCCCATCATCAGATAATTTATTCTCTTGCAAAAAGCACTTCTCTAGGAGCATAGAAAATCGTATTCTGCTTTCGTTTTCAGGCAGTCCCAAAGGAAGTCACCAACTCAGAAGTTTCAACTTTAAGCAAGGCCCTTCATGACATCCCAGAAATAGCAGCTGTAAATCTGAAGTTCAGAGGAATGATTCTCTAGTATAATACAATGTTGCCCATTCTCCATTCCCCCTGCCACACACACATACACACACAAAAATTAACCTACTCACTTTTTCAGACATGTCTGCTAAGTAACCTTTTCCCCAACCAGGTACAGTATCTACAGTTATTTCTCAAAAAAGATGCCCACTCTGACATTCGGTCTCATGGCTTCTACTCTTCAAGGCCAAAGTAAGAGAAGCCAACCAAAAGCTCAACATTTCCAAGGCAGAGAGCTGCAGATTTGGTGAGTGGAGAGCATTTAGCTAAAACTCCTTATTTTACGGGTAGAAAAAACAAACCTGAGGCCCAGTGATTTCTTGGAGGTCACACACCCGACGAGTGGCCAAAGCTAGACCACAGGGCTCCAGATACCAAGGCCAGTGTTTTTTTGGTTTTTTGGTTTTTGGGAGGGGGGCGAGAGGGGGAGGGTTCTTATTTTGTTAAAAAGTTGAAGTCAGTCCCAGCCTGAAAAGACACCCCTCTGCCCACACAGCCCAAACCTCAAAAAAACAGCAAATCTAGTTAGGTCAATATCCTCAGAGAGGGATAAAAGTCTCACCAAGCCTGAAAAATTCACTCAAGGACAGGGTTTCTCAACCTGTTCACTACTGACATTCTGGGGCAGAGAGCTCTCCGTTGTGTGTGTGTGTGTGTGTATTGGGGTCGGGGGGCTGTCCAGTGCACTGTTGAGCAGCATCCCTGGCCTCTGTTCACAAAATGCCAGTAGCACCCCACCCCTGCCTGCCAGACAGAACCACCAAAATGTCTCCAGATGATACCAAATGTCCCCTGGAGGACAAAATCACCCTCCCTGTCCCCATTGAGAACCACTGCTCTAGGACATAGATAGGTTTTGCTTTGTTTTTTATCTGTAAGGCCTTCTGCAAACATTTGTTTTTAGACAACTCGGCAGCAATGACCCGAAGCAGGTATTTTTATTTTTACACCTATTCTACAGAAGAGGAAACAGATGCACAGATGTTCCATGTTTTGCCCCTTACCCAAGAAGCAGTCAACACTCTGTACTGCGGAGTCCCTATCCTGTGGCTCACCAGGGCAACACCATTATGACCTGAGAGCAGCTTGGTTTCACTACCTGATTTTTCCACTCCCTTTTATGAATACTCAACAGTTTCCCAAGATGAATGTCCTCTAGAGTTGTACTGAACAACACCTCAAAAGCTATCAAAAGGAAATGCTTAATATATCTCTTCACAGTCCTCACATCACCCTCTGCAATAAAGGGCTTTTCTTTTTTTTTTTTTTTTTTTTTTATTGAGATGGAGTCTCACTCTGCCACCCAGGCTGAAGTGCAGTGGTGCCATCTCAGCTCACTGCAACCTCCACCTCCTGAGTTCAAGCAATTCTCCTGCCTCAGCCTCCCAAGTAGCTGGGACAACAGGTGTCCGCCATCATGCCCAGCTAATTTTTTTTGTATTTTTAGTAGAGATTGAGTTTCACCATGTTAGCCAGGCTGGTCTCAAACTCCTGACCTGAGGTCATCCACCCATCTTGGCATCCCAAAGTGCTAGGATTACAGGCGTGAGCCACGATGCCTGGCTGTAAGGCTTTTCAAAGAAAGATGCCAGTTTAAGAAATATTTAATCAGGAGAGGGGTACAGGGGCCAGGTGCAGTGGATCACGCCTGTAATCCCAGCACTCTGGGAGGCCAAGGTGGGCAGGTCACGAGGTCAAGAGATTAAGACCATCCTGGTCAACATGGTGAAATCCCATCTCTACTAAAAATACAAAAAATTAGCTGGGCGTGGTGGCACGTGCCTGTAGTCCCAGCTACTCAGGAGGCTGAGGCAGGAGAATCGCTTGAACCCGGCAGGCAGAGGTTGCAGTGAGCCAAGATCACGCCACTGCACTCTAGCCTGGTGACAGAGCGAGACTCCTTCTCAAAGAAAAAAAAAAGGAGAGGGATACAAAAAATTAGTTTTTCCAAGCAGCCTTCAAAGGGAGAAAAAAACATATATAAATTACTTAATTGTGTAAGCACTTCCTGTGTGCCAGGTATTCTTATGAGTTAAAAAAACAAAAGGCCCATAAGGAAAATAGGTTTCAGGGCCCTGGAGTTTCGAATGACAGATTTTCAAGTATCAGAGAAAGCTTCCCAGAGGAGAAAGCATTTGGGCTGGGCCCTAAGGAATAGAAGGATTTGGCCAGGTGGACAGAGGAGGGTGGGGAGGGACACATGAGGCAGAACATACACACACACAACAAGGCAAACAAATGAACGTCCATTGTCTGGGTGTCATATCAGCTTTTTCTGTTCAGAAATATGTGCCTGGGATGCTTTTAAGCTGTTCTTGGAAAAGAAAATCATTTCCCAGATAAAGCTCCTTCTGAAATGAAAATGAACAGCAAGAAACTTGGAGGCTAGTGATATTCTTCTTATGTTCACCTTCTTCTGATGAGCTGCATTATATCAAGCAGTCCAGAAGTTATGCTGATGGGACAGGTCAGAAAGTATGATGAAACATAAATTCCTCAGTGTCCCATGACAGCAGGTGAACAACAGTGACTGCACAACTCTAAGTAGGGGTACGTGTACCTTCTGGTCTCTTTCTGTCTTCATCTGAAGAGCCAATAAAAGCATCCCGAAACATAAGCATGAAAGTTCCCATGTTTGTCGGAGAGGGAATCATGCGAGAGCTACTTACTCTCACCTCAGGTTAGTGATTAGCCTACCTTTCCAATTCACTGAAAATAAGACTGCAGGGGAAAAGTACAAAGGTCAGCTTCAGCTTCAACAAGTGAGAGCTAGCCATGAAAAAGCAAAGGAACCACTAAATGACAAGGACTGAAAAAGCACAGGAATAGGCATCCTCCAATGCAGATCTTCTCATATTTTCACGTGTGTGTAAATCACTTGAGGATCTTGCAAAAATGTAGGTTCTCATTCATTGAATGTGGGGTAGGGTCTGAGAGCCTGCAATTGCTAGCAAGTTCCCAGTTAATGTCAGTAACGCTGGTCTGGGGACCACACTTGGAGTGGCAAAGATGTAGTATAGTGCTTCTCAAACTTTTGACGGCAGCTCAGAGTAAGGAAAATATTGAGCTTACAAACCAATGTTCATTGTGCATGCGAGACAAAGAATTTTGTTGCGACGTACATAGTTCTTCTTAAGTATCCATGCAATACACTTCCATGTTTTCTATTCTAGGTTATGTCATTAAAAAAAAAGTTTGGCCGGGCCTGGTGACTCACACCTCCAGTCCCAGCACTTTGGGAGGCCAAGGCAAGAGGATCGTTTGAGCCCAGAAGTTCAAGGCCAACCTGGGCAATATAGGGAGACCCAATCTCTACAAAAAAAAAAAAAAAAAAATTAATTAGCCAGGAGTGGTGGGGCACACTGGTGGTCCCAACTACTCAGGAGGCCAAGGTGAGAGGATCGCTTGTGCCTGGGAGGTTGAGGCTGCAGTGAGCCAAGATCATGCCACTGTACTCTAGCCTTGGCAACAGAGCAAGACCCTGTCTCAAAAACTAAAAATAAAAAGTTCATCAAGGCCCACTAAATTAATTTAACAACCTCTTCGTGGGTTGTCACAGAGTTTGAAAAACATGTATACAGAACAAGAGTAGGCCGGGCGCGGTGGCTCAAGCCTGTAATCCCAGCACTTTGGGAGGCCGAGACGGGCGGATCACGAGTTCAGGAGATCGAGACCATCCTGGCTAACACGGTGAAACCCCGTCTCTACTAAAATACAAAAAAAAAAAATTAGCCGGGCGAGGTGGCGGGCGCCTGTAGTCCCAGCTACTCGGGAGGCTGAGGCAGGAGAATGGCGTGAACCCAGGAGGCGGGGCTTGCAGTGAGCTGAGATCCGGCCACTGCACTCCAGCCTGGGCAACAGAGCCAGACTCCGTCTCAAAAAAAAAAAAAAAAAGAACAAGAGTAACATTCCTGCCCATCTGGGGAGAACAACAATGTCTCAGCCTCAGGACACGAAGGCTAAACCCAAAACCAATTTTTTTAAAAAGCTTAGATTATGTTCAGAATTCTTTGCAAAAAGGCAAGGATAGGTCAATAGCATTTTGGAAATGCTTTCACCTAGGAAATTCAAGTTTTAAGTTTTCTTCATTTTAATTTGTTTTCTCGTCTGTAAGATGAGGATGATCTTGGCCCTAAGTGGAGATCTCCAAATACCATTTTGGCCAGGCGTGATGTCTTGTGCCTGTAATCCCAACACTTTGGGAGGTTGAAGTGGGAAGACTGCCTGAGTCTAGGTGTTTGAGACCAGCCTGGACAACATGGCAAGACCCCATCTCTGCAAAAAACACAAAAGATTAGCCAGATGTGGTGGTGAATGCCTGTAGTCCCAGCTACTCAGGAGGCTGAGGTGGGAGGATAGCTTGAGCCCAAGAGGCAGAAGTTTCAGCGAGCTGAAATCATGCCACTGCACTCCAGCCTGGGCAGCAGAGTAAGACCCTGTCTCGAAAAAACAAAATTAAAAAAATTCCCCTCTTAAAAGAGCAAAGGCTCCTTGAAGAAAAGGCTGATTCTTGGTCTGGGACAAGAAATAGAGAAGATGAGCCTAGAACATCTTGTTATATAGAAATCAAAAAAGCTAGCACAGACTACAAGGGCTGTGTCAAAATCTCAAGAACTTTACCAGCCCATTTCTCACAGACTAAAGAACTAATGGATTCGGGTAGTGAGCATCAAGGGGTGCTAATATAACAAGAGTAGACATCCAACATCTCACACCCACCTAAGCAAAGTTTACAGAGTAGACTTACTGGAGTCCCAGCTACTGGGAAGGCTAGGGCAGGAAGATTGCTTGAGACCAGGAGTCCAAGGCCAGCCTAGGCAACGTAGTGAGACCCCTTCTCAATTTAAAAAAGAAAAGAACCTAACTTTGACCAAGCCTCTACATCTAACTACCAAATTATAGCAGACCAAGGGGATAGAGAAACATGTTAAACCACATTGCACTGATGCAGTCAGCAAAGTCTAAACTGTGGAGATGTGTATCACCCAGTTTCTTCAATAACAACAACAACAAAATGCACGGAAAAAAGATTTGTAGAAGAAATACAGAGATTAGTGGATATCAACCATTTGTAACGTATTTACCTTATTTGGATCCTAATTCAAACTGTTAAATATGTTTATGTGCAAAATTATTATATGTATTTTTTACAAATATCTATGTACATATGTATATATATCTAGGAAGTATAAACATAGACTCAGTAAAAATGAAAGGCCATCAAAGGGGTAGACACATTTAGAAAAGATGTTCGAGATGTATAAAAGGTAATTTACCAAATGAGTGGTACTATATAAGTCCCTTTTTATGAAATTTAAGTATATACATACATTTTACATATACATGCTTAGAGGAAAAGCCTGAAACCCTAATCTCGAATAGTTGGAATTGCTTTGTTTTGTTTCATTGCTCATCTTTATTTCCTAATGTTGCACTACAATGAATATGCTATCTTTTCTCCTTAAAAAATTTTTTTAAATAGAGATGGGGTCTTGCTATGTTGCCCAGGCTGGAGTACAGTAGCTATCACAGATGCAATCATAGTGCACTACAGCCTCAAACCCCTGGGCTCAAGAAATTCTCCTGCCTCAGTCTCCTGAGTAGCGGAGTCCAGGGTGTGTGCTACATGAATATGACTATCTTATGTATTAAGTAATAAAATTTGAGGTTTGCTTTAAGTTTGCACACACGCAAGGGTCCACTTCACTTATTAGGGAGAAATCACTGATGTGAAGCTTCTAATTCCCCAAGGATGCTGGAGAGCAGAATATTAGTCCTCCTTGTAAATATCTCTTAAAATGACACGGGATACACCGCAGGGTGGCAGTAGGACATAGAAGGTTTGTGCTGAAACTCCATGATTATCATTGAGTTCTTAGAATTTGCTCTTCAAGTCAACTGTATGTTCACCTGTTTGTCAAACTTTCCTTTTCTACTGAAGTGAGTTACAATCCTAGGTAAGTCCTGTCATTAACCAGACAGTCCAGAAATCTGGGTTTTACCCCCTATCGAGTTCCCATCTGGTATGTGATCCTGCCAACCTTACCAGAGCCTCTTCGGAAAGGACAATGTAGTTTTGTGATGTTGAAAACCACACTGAGAATTCTGTGAGAGTTTACAAGTCCTCAGATAAACCACTGTTGACCTGCAAAATCTGGTCCCTACAGGTCTGGACCTTGACTCCCTCTCCCTCCTGAACTCGCAGCACTCTCCCCTGGCCTTCTTCTCCTACGTCCAACATGTCACACCCACTCCTATCTCAGGGCCTCTGTACTTGCTGCTCTGACATTTGAAATACACTTTTTCCCTGATATCTATAGGGCTAACTCGTTTGCCTCCTTCAGATCTGTGCTGAGATGTCATGTAGTAAAGATCTAATCCCCACCTGAGTACTCCCTTAATACCCCTCATCATGTTTTGTTGTTTTAAATTACCGTAAAATATACATAACATAATATACCACTTTGAAATGTTATAACTCAGTGGCATTAAGTACGTTCACACTGTTGTGCGACATCACCACCATCCATTTCCAGAACTTTTTCATCTTTCCAAACTGAAATTCTATCCTCAATAAACACTAACTCCCCCTTCCTGTCTTCTCTCTCCCCCAGCAATCACCATTCTACTTCTGTCTGCAGGGATCTGACTACTCTAGATGCCTCTCTAAGAAAAATCATAAAATTATGCATCCTTTTGTTTCTGGCTTGTTTCGTTTAGCATGTTTTCAAGGTTCATTCACATTGTAGCATGTGTCAGAATTCCCTTTTTAAGGCTGAATAATATTCCATTGTATGTATATTTCACATTTTGTTTATCTACTCATTCATCAATAGACTTGGGTTGTTTCTACCTTTCGGCTACTGTGATAATGCTTCTACTGACACAGGTGTACAAATATCTGCTCACGTCCCTATTTTCAATTTTTTAAAGTATATACCTTCAAGTGGAATTGTTGGGACATAAAGTAGTTTTATGTTTAATTTTTTTTAGTAACTGCCATGCTGTTTTCCACAGCAGCTTCACCATTTTACATTCCCACCAGCAATGCACAAGGAATCTAATTTCTCCACTTGTTATTTTCAGTTCCCCGCTTAACCAGTTTTCTTTTTCTCCGTAGCCTTTACTACCTCTAATACTGTAATACTTACTTATTTATTTATATTGGCTACCTCCCACTAACTAGGATGTAAGCCTCTTGGGAACAGGATGATTTGTTCATTGCTATATCCTGAGCACCTGGAATACACCTTCGTACATAGCAGGTGCTCAAGAAATTTGTTGAATAAAGAATAAAACACTTGAATCACACACAACAACTTGAACAGGCCTTAGAGTCTGTTAAATAGATTTACCACACCGTGTGCCTTAAACTACATCCAATTTAGAAATATCAAAGTTGAATGGGTGACGGTTTCAGTGGTGTATTTGGCTTATCCTCATTAGCAATCATCTCAGAACCACAGACACCAAGACAATTGTAAGGAAGCACAGGAGTTATGTCATTCACATCACTGACTTCAAGCCTTAATTGCATTCATCAATTGAGCTATGTACAAACTTAAAACAGCAAAAATGAAAAAAAAAAAAAAAAAAAACTGCATGCACTTCTGGTTGACAGCCTGCAAATGCAATGTGTTTTGTTTTAAAAAATCAAACCAATAGTAAACAAGATAGACACTGGCCTTGCAGAGACTCCTTAATGAGATGTAGCCAAAGACAGCTTGACCTAGAAACCTAACTTCAGGCCTACTTTTATTTTGGCTGTTTTTTCTGTTGTTCATATTTGGTGCTTGTTTCATTTTGGTTTGTTTTCTAAGAGCTGCTTGTGAAGAAATCAGACAGAGTTTCCATGATATCTTTATAAATGAGTTGAAAAGCCATGTGATGTTCCCCCGCCTCTGGAAGTCAGTTGGTTGCACACCATTGGATTAAAGGTTTCTTTTTTATCTTTCTCTCTGCCCACTCTCCTTCCTCCCTGTAATACCAACACTCTGATCTTCCTCACTTGAAAATATTTTGAAGAAAAAGACTGCTGATCTTTGTGGAGTTCATCTATCTCTTTTTCTTCTAAGCAGCCATTCCACTTCTCATTCCTAAAGAAAAGACGCCAGTTCCCTCCAAAAGACAATCACTTTGTTTAAAGAGATACCATTGTCAACCCCAAATGACTTTCACGGGTCTCAATGCAAGAGCCAGAGTAATTCATTTAGAACATGAAGAACTTTCCCTGCTTGATAAGAACGATATCTTGAAAGGATTTTCTGTTCTGATTTGAATTATTCAAAGAGCAGATTGTACTTTCAACGTACGTGTGCATATACACACACACACGAACTTGAAAGAAAAAATAGAGAACAAAAACATCTGCACAACTGGCTGCAAAGCAAACTGGAAGGTATATGAAAAGGTATCAACGTTTCACATTGCAGACTAACTGCAGTTTAAACTTTCGAATTATTCAGATGGGGAAATGCCTGATCCTTTTAACCTACTCAGATGCTTTGATGTAAATAATCAAGAGGTATTTCAGCCAGGAGGTGAGCCTAATGCTTAACTTACATAATGTTCCTTGTGGTTTGGTTTTGTTTCTTTTTACTCTTCCCATTCAGGTTTTCCAAAATGAACTCATTACAACATCTAATACCTCCTCAAATATCTGCACTCTTTTATCCCTATGTTTGTGGCTACATCCTTTCCTTCTTATATCAATGTTAAGTACTATTTCGTCATTGGTGGGCTGTAAGCAAGTTATTTCATCAATAGCAGTAAGTTTACCACTTTTCCTTGCTTCCCTCTCACCACCACCATCCCCAAATCAACTTAGGTCCATTTGTGGGATGCAGTGCAGCCTCACCGCCTGAGGTTATACCTTGCTCCTACTTTGTACTAGCTACTGGGCAAGTGATTTCACTCTCTGCACCTCAGTTTCTTCAACTGCATCTGTTGCACAGGGTTTGTGAGATACATTGCTGTGGACCCGGCTTACAAGTACTTAATGTGTCCATCTTATTATTTTTAGCAACCAGTTAGAAAACAGTCTGTGGACCAGTTTCTCCTTGTTGTACAGCTAATTCTGAAGAGGGGAACTGGACCTAATCTTTGGCTTTAAGAGCACCCACACAGCCATGTGAGTCAATAAAAGAACTTCAAGAAGAAACTAGAGTTCTCACATCCAAATGCTTCTCACTCTGCCAGTACTCCTAAGGATCTTATCAACAGGAAACAAAAGCACTATACCACTATAATGAAGTGTCTGACTTTTATTTTCTCATTAGAAAAGCCCAAAGATTGTAGCCCAGGGAACAGCTAAATATTTAGAATGTTATAAAAGTTACAAAGACCCAGCCACCCACCCCTACCCACCTCTGTTACCCTGTTATTTACCATGTTCCTGAGTATTTTAGGAGAAAAAATTTTTGATGGCCAAATCTGCAGCAATAGTGATGTACGTGCACCCGCTGAAACCTCCCACTCTTCAAATGCAGTCTGACCATTTTGGGGAAAAAATAGGAACTGTTGTGTTTACAGATAAATGCTGCTCTCAGCTCATATTCCACCACAGGCCCCAAAACAACAGGGCCCTGCCAGATTCCTTGACTTTCAGGTGGCTCGAGTCAAGGGCTGGATGCTACTATCTTAAGCTCCAGTAACTCACTTCCCTTTTTAAAGTTCTAATTCTTTCAACTTGCAGCAACCACTTTCATTTCTTGCAATCCAACCTACTCTGATTAAGCACACGTTCAAAATTAGAAAAGAGTGACTATTTTTTGAAGGAGAGAAGCAGTTAATATTGCTTACACATCTTGGCATATGAAATGCACTGCGTCCTTTAGAATTTAAATAATCAGCACGCTTTTCAGACCTGCAATGGGCCGCCGTTTTATTGCTCCATTTAATGGCCTTTCCCCCCCAACCCGCCTCTTTCATAAACCTTCAGGCTCCTTCAGTTCTGAGCTACGTCCAAGAAACGGACAGTCCACTGGACCTCTGCTCCCAAAAGCTTTCACCAAAGGCAGAGGCAAATTTTGAAGGCTGAGCCACGGAGTTTCTTTTTCTTTCTTACCCCCCACCTCACAACTTAAAATAGGCTTAGGACAAAAACTCATTATTGACTATAGCACTCAGGCTTCCACACTCACCTGACCCGGGTCAGGCACTCTGTTGCCAAAACAAGCCCAGCGAGGGGTGCAAATCCTGCTCCTTTGTAGTCAGCTCCTAAATATTTAGAAAGAAAGAAGACTGAGTACCAGACCGCGGAAGATGAGTCTCTAACAGAAGTGCTCCAAATTACAAGTTTCCAACTTCTTTAGCCTCCTTCCCTGGGGAGACCCCTCCCCACCCCACCCTCCAATTTTGGCAGGCAGGTTGGTGGGATCGCTTGGGCGACGATTACAGGTAACTACTCTTATTTCCAGGATGTAACTGACAAGTGAGACTAGGCACGCACAAACTTCGAACGTGCGGGAGGCTGGAACTAAGGGAAGTGTTTGGCAGATCCCAAAGCACTTGTTTCCAAGTATCCGAAGCCCGCATCCTCACTGGACATGAGCTTCGTCCACACTTCATCCCTCACCGCTTCCCCGGTTTTCTTCCGTTTTTAAAAACCCTCCCCACGGGGGCCCCCCACAAATGCATTATTCTCCCAACCATGGAGCGCAAGAGAGGGCTACATTTTTAGAAAGATTATTTCCTTGAGCAGGCTCACATATGACACCCCCACAACCTCTCTCCGAAAAAAAAAAAAAAAAAACTATTTCCTGCAGCTGCAGCAACAGTTTCCAACTTGGGGGAATGCCACACCAGTCCAGAATAGGGAGCCCCCAAAGCCACGCACTAGAGTCGAGGATATTTGTTTTTTAAGCCTCAAATGAGCTCCTCCAAAAACACTGCCCGCAGTAAAGGAACCCCCAAATGCATGCCAAGTGCATGCACATCCATCGATATCTCCCCAAGACCGGGGCAAAAACTTCTGCGCCGGGGGAGCCAGTGCCAACTCCCCGCGCCCTCTGCCCAGCCCCAGCCGCTACCTTGGTGCCCGGGGAGCCACGCCGGTTTGGGGGAGCAGGGCGAGGAGAGGGGTTAGCAGCCGCTGGGTAATCCCATGTCCGCGAAGAGGGAGCTCGTTCCGTTAGGATGGAAGCGGAACACCCACACCTCCTCTCGGCGTGCGCTTTCTCTCTCTCCACCCCCTGCCTACTCCTCCACCACCACCTCCTCCTCCTCCTCCTCCTCTCCTCCCACCCCAGCGAGCTTGAAGAAACGCTTCAGCAGCACATCCACATGGTTACTGCACTTTGAAGCGGCTCCGGGCGTCTTATATAGGCCGGGAAGCTCCCTGGGCAATGTAGTCCGAGTACCGGGTGGTGGCGGCGCCTGAGGCAGCGGGGAGGGACTACAAGTCCCAGAACCCCCTGGGCGCCCGGGCTGGGCCCTAAATAGACGCGCGCGGGGACAGGGGAGGGGCGTCCTGCGAGGCTTTCAGGCTGCTTGTCCCGTACCTTGGCTGGGTGGGTAGGTCTTGGAGCCTGCCATCCAAAACCACCCCTGGGAAGCGCCCGCAACCCTTGGGGACGCCTCTCCTCCGGCTGCCCCCCTTCCCTGGAATCCAGGTGTCACTGGGGCCGGGGAGGGGCTAGGAGCTCG
This sequence comes from Papio anubis, assembly GCF_008728515.1. Lineage (NCBI taxonomy): Eukaryota > Metazoa > Chordata > Mammalia > Primates > Cercopithecidae > Papio > Papio anubis. The sequence continues at coordinate 60,416,138 of NC_044977.1, forward strand.
GATTTCTGCTTTGGGAAGTTTTTACAAGCCCACCCTCCCCCTGCCTTGGGTCCCGAGCCAAGAATTTCAGAAATCCGGGGCACAAAAACGCCAGTGTTTGCGGTCAAGGATTAAAGGCGCGAGATTGTCTTTATTTAATCTGCTCCGCCCTGCTCGGGTCTGCACGAAAAACCAAGCCTGGGAGCGACGGTCCACGCAAGCGGAGACACAGGCAAGTCGCGTGAGAGCACTTTTCTGAGCCCGAGTTGCGTGTCTTTTGTCGCCCCTCAGGAGGTAAAGAAACGCAGACCTCTCCGGTGCACAAATAAAGGAGCCGTGTTGTGACTTGCGGGCTCTGAGATTGGGAGGCAGAAAATACATACCGCGACCTCAGTCCTGACCCTACCTCTAGCAGTCCCTCTGCTCGTGGGAGCTGTAAATGCTTAAGTAAATAAACCGCAAACCAGAAAAATAAGGGCTTGGGAGAGAGCCGCTCACACAGAGATGCGCGTCCAGGCGGGGCGCTCTCCAGCAGCTCCGACTGGGGTGAGGTGGGTTTCACCCGCTGCCAAGTAGTGCCTGGGCTCCCGGGTTACGGGCTGCTTCGGGCTCCGGCTTTTGCCGGAGGGGAGAGCTAAGCCCGGAGGCAGTCAGCCGACTGCCCTCTCTTGCCTCAAATGACGTATATTCATTCCTTAAACGTTTCCTGAGTGTTTACTGGGTGCCAGGAGCTGGGGCATAGTGGTGAGCCAAACGCATTATAGCATCCCAGACAGGCACTTCCTGACGCCGCCTAAAGATCTGTTATAACAATAGTAATAATAATGATAATAATCAATGGAGAGGCTGATTTTATTGGGCCCAGACCACACGCAGTTTTCATACTTCATGCTATTGAGTTTCACCAACTGTAGGTACATTTATTATACCTATTTGGCAGGTGCACAATCCAGGGCTCAGAGAAATCAGGTAACTTCCCAAATGACGCCTCGAGTTAAGTGGTACAGCCTGGATTCCGGTTCCATACTCTACGTGTATCAAACCCTTGTCTTTGGGGAAATCCATCACCATTGCCTTAAATAGCCTCTCTCCCCATTTTAGGAGCAGCCTCTGAGCCCTTGGGCAAGTCATTTTCATCTCTTTGCCCCAGTTTTGCCATCTTAAGGAGATTCTCATTAGAATATGTCTACTTTTTAGCAGGATTCCTTAATATAGAGACGAGTCTTATGCAACTTTAGGAACAAATTAGAGGAGCATCATATCTAATAGTTATTACTGACATAATGCCAAAACGAATCACAATTATTGACATTTATTGGATGAATGCCATATGTCAGGCATTGGTCTAAACTCTTTCTGTATAGCACCTAATTAAATCCTATTAAGACTTTTTTTTACTTATTAGAAAACTGGGGGTGGCGGGGTACAAAGCGGTTAAATTACTTCCTCCAAAGTCACACAAATAGCTGACTCTTGAACCCTAGACCTAAACTACTACTCTCTGCTACCTCCCCAATGTAAACACGTGCACTGCATTTACCTGCTCAGATATGCATTTAATACCAGTCCAGGAAGGGGCAAAGCTCTTGAAATAGACAAAGTTTGTGTTCACGATATTCGCTCCTGCCCTCCCTTCTCTTTCAGCATTATCCCCTGGTCACTGGGCGCTGGAGTCTAGTGCCTAATACCTTAAGCTGCCTCTCCCCATCATCAAGAAACTCCCGCATCTGCCATATAAAGGAAATGTTTCTCATTCACCCCCTCTCATCTCTTCCCCCATGATAACTTCTTCCATTTTCAAAGGATCTTCGGCTCTACTTTTCAAGCAAATTCAACAAATCAGTGTATGCCTATGTAATTGGTAAATGGTGAAGGGTAATTATTTCATGTGCTTCTAACTCAGAAACAATGGAATATTAACAGGGGTTTCCTGAAGATCCAGTTGGACAATTTTCATCTTCATCATATAATGGACATTTATCTCCTACCTGTCTTATCCACTGTCTTCCCTTGGAGACCACAAATTTCACTGAAGGCAGCATCTATGTCTTATTCATGCTTGTGCTCTCTACCTCCCCTGACTCAGAAGGACTTACTCTTCTTTCTGCACATTTTAGTAGATGTGTAAAAAAAAAAAAAGTTTGTTAAAAAGATGTTTTAATGGAAGGTGTGTCAGGCATATGGCAGGATACATGACCATATTTTTGGAGCATGCACACCTTGTAGCCCATCTCTATCATAGCCTGTTTTCTCTGCCTGTGTGTATGGATCATCCTATTCAACATTTTGTAAGGTCTAGAAGCTCTCCCCATCATCAAGAAACTCCCGCATCTGCCATATAAAGGAAATGTTTCTCATTCACCCCCTCTCATCTCTTCCCCCATGAAAACCTCTTCCATTTTCACTAGGTCACTGGAAAGTAATTTTGTTAATTTTGCTATGATGTGAACAGGTTCTCTATGATGATGTATGACTGATAAATTATGATGATTAATGTCAGAATAAAAGAATCACTGCCTAACTCATTCTCCATTATCAGTAGAGGGAAAGGAGCTGCTTTCTCTTCACTGTATTTTTTTCTAGAAGAATTTTCTATCCCTGTGTTTTCCAGTACAGTGACTGCTAGCCATTTAGGCACGTAAGATGTGGCTAGTTCTGCGATGTGAAATAGATGTTAAACACACATTGAATTTCAAAGACTTAGTACAAAAAAAGCAAAATATCTTAATTTGTATAGTGATTACATGTTGAAGTGGTAATATTTTGGATATTTGTGTTAAATAAAATAGATTATTAGAATTGATTTTACCTGCTTTTTCCTTTTTTAATATAGCTACTAGGAAATTAAAAATTACTTATGTAGCTTCTATCATATCGTATCATATTATGCAGGACTGATGTAGAAAACCAGGAATCTGATTCCCAGGATCACAATTCGAGATGATGACCAGCCCATTAAGATGGCCATTTATGACTTTGCCCTTGAAATGTTCATGCAGGGAACCAGAAGGGCTTTGCAAGGTCAGTACAGTATCATAGACTGAGCAAAAGTCTGAAGAAAGTCCAAAACTAGCACTCAAGCCTACCTCCACGGAAGACCTACAAATAGAAGCATGTTTCGTCAGCAGTACACAGCTGAAAACTATAACTGAATTCATCTGCCTAGAAGCCCACCTCAAATGCTGCCCTGGTTAAGAGAGCAAGATAAGCTGGAGAAAGGAGGGATTGGAGAAAAGCGTTTTGACACCCAGCTGTACCATTTATATCCTGTTTTGTTTTGTTTAATAAAGTGATACTAACAATCCTTGCCTTGTCAATCTCACTGGGTCAGTGGGCCATAGGACATGAAAGGGCTTTGCAAACTCACCCTAGCTATACTAAAGAAAGAGAACATTATCAACAAGAATGAAGATAATGTTAATGTGTCCTGATACAGTACTCAGTTCCAAACCAAACTTCAGATTAGTGGGGCAGCCCTATTCCCAATTTTCTCTCAGGCATAAGATTTCAATTGCCTATGGAGTGTAATTGGATTGTAACTCAAAGAATAAATGCTTGAGGGGGATAGATACCCCATTCTTCATGATATGCTTATTTCACATTGCATGCCTGTAACAAAATATGTACCCCAAAATATATACACCTACTATGTACCCGTAAAAAATTAAAAAGAACAGAATCACCTATGAATGTCACGATGAGCCTTGAGTGCTTTAATTAATAACGCTAAGTCACGTTTAAATGGCAAGAAAGAATGTCCAACACCCAATCATAGAATTCAATCTATATTTTGGCGCTGACACTGTATTTTCTAGTGTGGTGGACTACCATTGACCATGGGAAACATCAGCAAAGAGAAATAGCTACTGTATAGCTAGTCCAACTTGTCTCTCTTGGTCATTGTTAATGTTTTATGGTGGAGGGATAGGGTCACAGCCCTCATTGAAACTCATAAAATCCATGGACACTTGCCCCAGCACAACACAGATACTGCAAATTTCTGCACCAGTTCTTTAAGTTTCTTGTACCAATCCTCTAAAAACCATTCATAGATACCCCCACAAGCTTAGATTATCTTTCAGCTCCATTTTTCGGTGATTTTTATCTCACCATTCAGATAACCTCTTTGAAGATAGGGACTAAGTCCTTTAAATACAGGACCCTTTGTAGCATCTAGTTCTGTTCTGGATACAGAGTAAGCATTCAGCACTTACTGGCTAATTGGAACTTACAAAGATGACCAGAAGAAATGACCTGCAGACACTTAATCAACGCTATTTGACATGGAAAAAGTGGAGTTGCTGTTCGAACAAGGGCAGGAGAGAGGAGAGAGGACAATTTGGTATGGAGCTATAGAAAGTAAGATGTTTTCTGAATCCAGGCTCTAGATGTCCTGTGAGAATGACAGAAGACACAGCAAGAGGGCCTATTTTTGTTATCCTATCTCTGAAGTGTGGAAGAAACTGCTGGTCAGTCACCTTGTGAGTGGAGGGAACATGGACAAAATGTCAATAATTTAAAATTTGTAAGGCAGCATGATAACTACAAAATAATGCAAAAATTAAGGAGTTCCTAGTACTCTATGCTTTATGGAAGTAGCTGCTATACCATCTCTGATGATTGCTGCCAGTATTGTCTAGAATCACGTAAGCATGTAAAGAGAACTATTACTTTCTTATTCATTATTTTCCTGTAAAACATGCAGAGCCAGGGGTCTATTATTAACTACCCCATCTCCTGCCTCCCACCTGCAAGACTGTCATCCTAAATTGCTCTAGTAGACAAGCTAGATCTGGAGACTGGAAGAAATCTTGGGAAAGGCTTTTTTGTCTTATCTTAGTGTTTAAACTGAAATGAAATCTGCGTATCAAAGGAAAAACATAAAGCTCTTCCTTACAGAATAATTCAGCTAATACATGTAGGAGAAATAATAACATTAGAAAATCACCATTTTGCAGCTTCCAGTATAATGATTTATTTAGATAGGCCAGGCACAGTGCCTCAAGCTTATAATCCTAGCACTTCGAGAGGCCGAGGTGGGCAGATGACTTGAGCCCAGGAATTCAAGACCAGCCTGCATAACACGGCAAAACTCCGTCTCTACAAAAAATACAAAAATTAGGTGGTCATGGTGGCATGCACTTGTAGTCCCAGCTACTTGGGTGGCAGATGTGGGAGGATCACCTGAACCCAGGGATATAGAGGCTGCAGTGATCTGTGATTGTGCCACTGCACTCCAGCCTGGGCAACAGAGTGAGACCCTGTCTCAAAAAATAAATAAGTAAATAAATTAGGCAGATTATCAATAGATGCCAAACGTGGGGAAAATGTTGATGAGTATGTGGTCCTAAAAATCACTCTATACATCACACATGAATTCTGAAGTGAAAAATGGACGTTTACAGTAAAGAGATAATGGCAATCACCCACATGATTCACCCACGTAGCCATGTGATCAAATTTATTACCAGCAATATTGGGACAACTAGACACTATTTACATACGTATATGATTCTATAAGAAGTACACAACATCACATATGAAATGTTCTTGCCAAAAATATTCGTGAGGAAGCACTCAAACAAACTCAGAATGCAGGACATTCCACAAGACCATTGGCCTGTATTCTTCAGATAAATCAGTGTCATTTAAAAAAATATGGCAGGAGGATTATCTAGATGCAAATGTTTAAAGTGATGCATTTGGTAATTACGCTGATTGGATCATTATACTATGTATACATCCATTGAAACATCACATTTTACCCCATAAATATGGATGATTATGTGTCAATTACAAATTAAAAATTAAATTTAAAATAGAGACTGAAACAAACTTTACAACTAAATGCAACATGTGACCTTTGAATTTTGGATTAAAAGAAACATTAAAATGAATCTATAGAAGACTTTTTGAGCAACTGTAACAATTTGAATATTATAAAAATTGTAAATAATTTTATTAGGTGTGATGATAGCATTGTGGTTATGTATGAAAATGTCCTTGTCCTCAAGAGATGTATACTAAAGCATTTTGAAGTAAAATCTCATGGTATCTGAAACTCACTCTCCAAAAATGTGTGGTGGCATGCACCTGTAGTCCCAACTACTCTGGAGGCTGAGGCACAAGAATCCCTTGAACCCGGGAGACAGAGGTTGCAGTGAGCCGAGATCATGCCATTGCACTCCAGCCTGGGTGACAGAGCAAGACTCTGTCTCACAATAAATAAATAAATAAATAAATAAATAAATAAATAAATAAATAAAATGCATGCCCATTTAATCTAAAAAGTATATATTTTTATGTTTACACTTACCTATCTTATTCAAAAAATTATCTAAAATCTCGCCACATTCATAGAAATGTTGGTGCCCATTTTTGTGAGTTTTACAGTTATGCTGGAGAAATAATTATTTTTTACTTTTGAAAGTGATAGCCATGTTTCAACAAATGATTGAAAAATCTACTCTTGGCTTTTTGGGTAAAATGCAGAACAAGCTACTTACTATAACTAAGCAACTTTTGTGTCAGTCTCCAAGTTAGGAGTAATTGTATTTGTTGCAGTATTTCCTTCTTAGGGTCTTTTCAAATCAACCAGAAAAGCAAAAAGAATTATGCATAAGAAAAGGGAAATGGAAGGCCAGGCACAGTGGCTCATGCCAGCACTTTGGGAGGCCAAGGCAGGAGGATCATTTGAAGTTGGGAGTTCAAGACCAGCCTGGGCAACATGGCAAAACCCCATCTCTACTAAAAATACAAAAATTAGCTAGGTGAGGTGGCACATGCCTGTAGTCTCAGCTACTTAGGAGACTGAGACAGGAGAATCTTGGAACCCGGGAGGCAAAGGCTGCAGTGAGCCGAGACCGCACCACTGCACTCCAGCCTGGGCGACAAGAGCGAGACTCCATCTCCAAAAAGGAAGTGGAAAACTTGAGTATTGCAGGCTTCATCTTTCCCTTCTCCTGTGAAAGTTTTTTAATGATCAACAGACTTAGTTACTAAACTGGGCAGTGAATTCCACTATGTAATTCAGTTACCAGTGAAGTGAACTTACAGCTTTTTTCACTTGCCATGCTCTATCAGTGTAGACTCATGCAAATTCACTGCTTTCTTTTGCTTCCGCTTAATTTTATTTCGCGATTTTTAAGTAATATTTCCCCCTCTAACTTTAGCTTTAGGATATAGGTAACCTGTGTGATGAGTTCAACCCAGAGAGAGAATTTGAGTCAATCCTTTATGAAACAGATCATTTAGGTAGGGTCAGCCCAGGGAAGTGGGATTGGAGTGGTGAGGAATAGGGTAGGGGGAGTTATTAAGAACATTTTGTTGGTTGAATGTCTGTCATTATTAAACTGATATTGAATGGGTACTTACCTACCCTACAGGGTGCTACACTAGGCACTAAAAAGACTGAACAGAATGCAAAATACTTTTGCTCTCTGCCTTTTTCTTGATCACTACCTTTCCTACAGATGAATTTCATACATAGTGCTTAGAGGATGACAAATAAGACTGGCTGCTTTTTTATCAGCGGTTATTGCCATCAGCTGGTCTTTCATGCCATTTCCCTCCTTGTTTCTTCTTTCAAGTAATAGTTTGCAGACCTAGTAGTTGTGACCTAGGAAACAGCTAGGTGCTGTGGTCCTCTGATCTTCCTTGGTTTCTTCACCACTATCCAGGCACCTGTCTATTCACACTGGAATATTTCTCCATTATAGGTCATATTATCAAGATGATTCTTTGTCACTGAAACATATATGTTGAATATAATATAGCGCATGAATGAGGGAAATAGCTTCTTCTAAGTAGTTTCTTTGCTCAACTCTCCTCCAAACAAGCCCTTTTATTTCAATTTTTAACTGTGTTACTGCTTAGAAGGAAGAAGGGGAGGAGGAGGAGGAGGAAACAGAAAGTGCATCGATTTAATTTAAAAGTAGTCTAAGTCTTACTCAATACCTGAAATACCTTAAGAAACAGAAGAAGGCCATGGCTCATGCCTGTAATCCCACTTTGGGAGGCCGAGGTGGGCAGATCACTTGAGGTCAGGAATTCGAGACCAACCTGGCCAACATGGCGAAACCCCATCTCTACTAAAAATACATTTAAAAAAATTTCGCTGGGTGTGGTGGCACACACCCAGGAGGCTGAAGCAGGAGAATCACTTGAACTTAGGAGGCAGAGGTTGCAGTGAGCCGAGATCATGCCACTGCACTCCAGCCTGGGCAACAGAGTGAGAGTCTATCCAAATAAAAGGAAAGGGGAGGGGAAGGGAGGGGAGGAGAAGGATTGTCTATCTTAAAGCAAATTAACCATTCTGTAAAGATCAGTGTTTATTAGAAAAAAAAATAAACAACAAATAGTACTCTTATAATCAAAAATAAATAAGGGTGGTGGCTCACGCCTGTAATTCTGCACTTTGGGAGGCCGCGGTGGGCAGATCACCTGAAGTCAGAAGTGCAAGACTAGCCTGGCCAACATGCCAAAACCCCTTCTCTACTAAAAATACAAAGAATTAGCCGGGCGTGGTAGCAGGCACCTGTAATCACAGCTACTCAGGAAGCTGAGACAGGAGAATCGCTTAGACCCAGGAGGCGGAGGTTGCAGTGAGCCAAGATCACGCCATTGCATTCCAGCCTGGGCAACAGAGCGAGACTCCATCTCAATAAATAAATAAATATATTTAAAAGAAAAAGATTTTTATTTCCAAAAGAATCTCACTCATAGGCAGATCAAGACTTTTCTTTCTAAGTTTCTGAATATACTCTTTTGTACCTGAATGAGGAAACATTGTTATAAGGCTCAATAAAAAAAATTCCATGTGGTAATATGTAAATAGATTTGGTCTTTCCAAAAAAGGATTCAGTCCCAGCACTTTGGGAGACCAAGATGAGCTTGAGCCCAGGAATTCAAGACCAACCTAGGCAACATAATGAGACTCTTTCTACAAAATACAAAATAAAAACATTAGCCCAGTGTGGTGGCACAAACCTGTAGAACCATCTACTTGGGAGGTTGAGGCTGCAGTGAGCCATGATTATGCCACTGCACTAGCCTGGTCAGAAGAACATGATTTTGTTCCAAAAAAACAAGGGGGGTGGGATTTGTTAATCATTTTTAACTTGTGTATTATTGAACACTCATTTGGCCTTCAGAAAAAGCAAAATGGTCCTGGTACAGTTGCTCATGCCTGTAATCCCAGCACTTTGGGAAGCCGAGGTGGGCCGACCACTTGAGATCAGGAGTTTGAGACTAGCCTGGCCAACGTGGTGAAACCCTGTCTCTACTGAAAATACAAAAATTAGCCAGGCGTGGTGGCAGGCGCCTGTAATCCCAGCCATTCGGGAGGCTGAGGCAAGAATCGCTTGAGACTGGGAAGCGGAGGTTGTAGTGAGCTGAGATAGGGCCACTGCACTCCAGCCTGGGTGACAGAGTGAGAGTCCATCTCAAAAAAAAAAAAAAAAAAAGGAGTTTAAGTCCATCTGGTTTTGGAAATTTTCACTTGGTTAGAGAAGTAGGGTGAGAAGTTGCTATTATTAGGTTGGTACAAAAATAATTGCAGATTTTACTTTCAATGGGAAAAACACAATTACTTTTTCACCAACCTAAAAAAATAGAAAATCTTTGTATTATGTTTGTTGTCCTTACTTTTTTTTTCTTAAAGGAAGAATGTGTACATTCTGACCCCAAATCAGTATTAGAAACTAGGTTCTCAGATTAAATTGGCCTTTATTTCTCTTCCACTTAAATTATTTTCAGAGCATATCACAAGGGAAGAGGCACCAATGTTAAAAAGAAAAGGGAAAAAAAGACTTCTTATAATGTTAACCTATTTTAGAATGATGTTTTGAAGCAACAGAGTGGCACTTGGTAACATATTAATCCATACCACAAGGTAAAGGAAAAGGAAAAACACTTCTCATGTGTTTCATGTAATAACTCTTAATAAGTAAACTGATTAATTGTGATATTAAATTATGAGTCGTATTTTGTGTCACTGTCTCACTTAAAATGCAATAGAGGTTGGGTGAGGTGGCTTAAGCCTGTAATCCCAGCAATTTGGGAGGCTGAGGCGAGTGGATCACTTGAGGCCAGGAGTTCGAGACCAGACTGGCCAACATGGTGAAACCTTGTCTCCACTGAAAACACAAAAAATTAGCCAGTCGTGGTGGTGGGTGCCTGTAATCCCAGCTACTCAGGAGACTGAGGCAGGAGAATTGCTTGAACCTGGGAGGCTGAGGTTGCAGTGAGCTGAGATCACACCACTGCACTTCAGCCTGGGAGAAGAGCACGACCCTGTCAAAAAAAAAAAAAAAAAAAAAAAAAAGCAATAGAAACAGAAAAATTCTTGGTGAAATAGAGAAACAGTTGAGTTTGTCTTAAAGGTCTATTTTGGGTGAAAGAAATCATGGACCTCTATCATTATTCCATAAGGAAGAAGCCTATTCAGGAAGTGTAGAAGACTTTTTGCCGTAGGATGATATACTCTTCTAGAGAAGTATATTTAGCAAATATTGGCTTACATAAAGCATACAATAATAAAGAGATTTGGGTAGAATTTAGAATGCACATGTGGATTTCAGGATAATTTTCAACACTATGCCTTTTTATTTTGTTGGTTCTTGGGCTCCTACCACAATGCCTGGCACATAGTGGATACTTTATATATGTATTTATTGTATAGATATGTGTAATCAACATATTTATGGGTCTCTAAAGTGATAATGAAGATCCTTAAAATATTATAAACAAACTAGGTGACCCTGGTTATTTAATATTCAATTATATATACTAAGCAAAATTCATTCACTTACAAATTTTAATTAAGTTAAGATACAGCCAATTGGGCACAGTGGCTCATGCCTGTAATCCCAGCACTTTGGGAGTCTGAGGCAGACTGCTTGAGCCTAGGAGTTCAAGACCAGCCTGGATAACATGGTGAAATACCATCTCTACAAAAAATGCAAAACTTAGCCAGGCACAGTGGCACATGCCTATAGTCCCAGCTACTGGGGAGGCTGAGGTAGGAGGATGGCTTGAACCTGGAAGGTCAAGGCTGCAGTGAGCCATGATTGCACAACTGCACTCCAGTCTGGGTGACAGAGCAAGACCCTGTCTCAAAAAAAAAAGAAAAAAAAGATACAGCCAATACTGACTAGTAAGCTATCTGTATCCTAGACAGGCCAGACTTCAAGAAGCTTAACATACCCATAAGTACAGTAGACTCAAAGTGCCTAGATTTTCCCACTCCTAGTTATCTGTCTACCCAAGAGAAATGAAAACATACATCCGCACAAAAGCTTGTACACAAATGTTCATAGTAGCATTATTCGTAATAGGTAAAAAGTGGAAAGAAATATCCATCAACTAATAAACAAAACATGGACTATCCATACAATGGTATATTATTCAACTATGAAAAGTGAACTACAGATATATGCTATACAACATCAATGAACTTTGAAAATATTATAAGTGGGGGTCAGGCACGGTGGATCACTCTTGTAATCCCAGCACTTTGGGAGGCTGAGGCGGGTGGATCACCTGAGCTCAGGAGTTCGAGACCAGCCTGGTCAACATCTCTACTAAAAATACAAAAAGTAGCTGGGTGTAGTGGCAGGCACCTGCAGTCCCAGCTACTTGGGAGACTGAGGCAGGAGAATTGCTTGAACCCGGGAGGCGGAGGTTGCAGTGAGCAGAGATCACACCATTACATTCCAGCCTGGGGAACAAGAACGAGATTTCATCCCCCCCCCAAAAAAAAGAAAATATTATGCTAAGTGAAAGAAGCCAGTCACAAAAGGTCATTTATTCTATGACTCCATTTATATGAAATGTCCAGAATAGACATATAGAGACAAAGCAGATTAGTGGTTGCCTAGGGCTGGTTGGTGGAGGGGGTACTGGGAGGAAATGAGGCAAATTGCTAAACGGGATAGGATTTCTTGTTGAGGTGATGAAATTGTTCTGAAATGGATTGTGATGATGATTGTAAAGTCTGTAATTATCAAAAAAATCATTGAATTGTATACTTTAAATGGGCAACTTGTATAGCATGTTAATTTTTCTTTTTTCAGACAGGGTCTCACTCATTTCCCCAGGCTGGAGTAAGGTGGCATGATCACAATTCACTGTAGCCTCAACCTCCCCGGCCCATGTGATCAACCAGCCTCGGCCCCCAACTCAGTAGCTGGGACTACAGGTGTACACCACCACTCCTGGCTGATATTTTAATTGTAGCCTAGGCTCATCTGGAACTTCTGGAATTAAGCCATTCTCCTGCCACAGCCTCCCAAAGTGCTATAATTACAGGCATAAGCCACCACACTCAGCCCAGTTATTTATCAATGAAGTAGTTACCAAAAAACAAAAAAGTTGAATCCGAATCCTGGGATTTGCCATTTACTAGTTTAGGTAAATTACTTATGTGAAATGGGACCAATATAGTTTCTACCTCACTGGATTGTTGCTATAAAGAGAAAATCCTGGTAAAAAGCCTCTAACTTAAAAAGCAAAAATAAGTAGTAGCTATTATTATTATTATTATTATTATTATTGACAGAGTCTGGTTGTATTGCCCAGGCTGGAGTACACTGGCACAATCTCGGCTCACTGCAGCCTCTGCCTCCTGGACTCAAGTGATCCTCTTGCCTCAGCGTTCTGAGTAGCTGGGACTACAGGTGCATGCCACCACGCTCAGCTAATTTAAAATTTTTTTTTGTACAGATGAGGTCTCACTATATTGGCCTGGCTGGTCTAGAACTCCTGGACTCATCAGGCTATTATTAATTAATTGTTAAAGGACATTGGTCCATTCACAGACCACCCTGCTTTATTTTGTACCATTCAGGATGCATCTCAGGTCCCATGCCTGACAACCTGCAGCACTGCTTTATGTAAAATGTGCCCTGGGTCAATCAAATTCCTGCTCTTTAGATTTAAGTGGTGAAACAGAGACTAGGGCAAATGACTGTAAGGCCTGAATTTTCGGTCATAGGGGTTGGGTGAGCAACAGGCAAATTGTCATGATGAGGGAGCAGAAGTAACCATGAACTGTGAAAGATAGGTAGGTAGTGAGAGGAGAACACAGACGCCATGGAGAAGGAGAAATTCTGTGAGTGATGTCCGGGTGGACAGTCCCGAAAATTGTCGGAATTCCTGGTAATTTACAGATCCAACCCCAAGCCATTTGGAGCGTTGCAATATGCCACCACCATTGCGTGAGGTGCCACCACCAGACTGCAGAGGTTCAAGACCCACATTCAAACCACAGTTTACCATACCACCTACTAGACTTCTGACTTGGGCAAGTCATTTAAACTCTCTGAGCCTCACTCCCCTCCTCTGTCCACCTGGCATCATGATAGAACTTCCTTCACAGGATTGTTGAAAGAACCACATGAAATCTAAGTGCTCAGCACATAGTAAGTACCAATAAATGAGAACTATTATTAATTAATACTACAGTCTATTTTTATTAATGTGTCTTTACTCCTTGCAAGCAAAGATACTTAATTAAATAGCTGGTTATACAAAGTTATTCACAATGTGAAGTCTTTGGTTGAAAACTGATTTTTATAAAAGGATACTTGGTAATGAAAATTTTAGAAATGTTAGTGATCTACTCAATCCCTTCTTGTACTGGTAAGGAACTGACACCTAAAGATCCTTCCAGATCACACAACCAAACAGACTATGCCGGGATGAGAGGCTGAGCTTCCTGACCCCAGGCTTGAGTTCAGTCTGTTGACTCTCAGATTACTGGGATTTCAACTACTAAATAAATTTAGCAAACTTTTCTACCTATTCTCTTTACCAATTATTCATTCATTCATTTTTTGAGACACACCCAGGCTGGAGTGCAGTGGCACAATCTCGGCTCACTGTAACCTCCACCTCCCGAGTTCAAGGATTCTCATGCCTCAGCCTCCAGAGTAGCTGGGAATACAGGCATGTGCCACCACAGCTGGCTAATTTTTGTATTTTGTAAATTTTATATTTTTAGTAGAGATGGGCTTTTACCACGTTGGCCAGGCTGGTCGCAAACTCCTGACCTCAGGTGATCCACCTGCCTTGGTCTCCCAAAGTGCTGAGATTATAGGTGGGAGCCACTGTGCCCAGCCTAGTTCTTTATTTAAATTTTTTTTTTTTTTAAACATCGGCATGATTAAAGTCCTAATGCTACTTACTGTATTATATACATGTTATGTTATAATAAATTCACTGTTTATTACAGCAGTTTTATTCCACTGGGTTATTGTCCATTGATATGCCCAACTGTCACCAGGAAAGAAACACTTTTCCATGGGGGAAATCACAAGACTGTCCTAGTTTCCCAGTGACCTATCCTGTTCTGCTGCTGCTGTGACCCAGAGAATGAATTCCTCATAGCGGAAGGAAAATGGGGTCCTTCCACGGGTGGCTTTTTCTTTTTTCACATATTGATACCAATTATCCCAGAACAAGGAGGAGAAAAAACCAAAGTTCTTACTTTCTTGTCAGATTTCCCACAGGAAAGAGCATGGCATAGTTCCTTTTTCTTCTCTGAAATTATTTCCAAATTAGTTTGCTCCTGGCCCAGTTTACGTCTATTCATTTCTGTAGCCATTGCATCACACCCAAATAAGTTTCCTCTTTCTATTGTTGGACAAATTTTCACAAAATATTTGAAAATTGTCTGCTTCCTCTTCATTCTGTTCTGTGGGTAAAGCATTATATTCAGACTCTTTCCTCTGGGAGTCCTTTGAGTTACAAAGTTAAATGACATTCCATGGGCGGGAGACTTGGAGAAAGCTCTCACTGTTGGGAGGTGAGTGGTTTGTGAGTGGACATTTATCATCTCTGTTGGCTTATCCATGGGTGTGCCTCTGGTGCCTTGTATGCTACTTAGGAACTTGTCATTAATTATAATAATGGTAACATATTATAATAGAAACTATTAAGGTCTTACTATGTGCTAAGTCCTTCACATAGATCATCATATTTAATCCTCATCACAATCCTAGGAGGCGGGTTTTATTTACTCTATTTGATAGATTAAGAAAATTAAGAATTCCAAAATGTAAGTAAGCCATCCAAGATCATTCAACCTGGAAGCAGCAAGGATGGCCTGAATCCTAAACTCTTATCCACTATTCCCATGGTGCTCAAATGGTGGTCCTCAGACCAGCAGCATCAGCACTACCTGGGAAACGGACAGAAATGCAAATTCTTGGACTGGGCAGTGGCTCATACCTGTAATCCCAGCTCTTTGGGAGGTCAAGGCAGGAGGACTGCTTGAGGCCAGGAGTTCAAGACCAGCCCGGGCAACAGAGTGAGACTCTCCATCTCTGTAAAAAAATTTAAAAAATTAGTTGTGCATAAGGCTGCACAGTGAGCTATGTTGTGTCACTGTACTTTAACCTCTGTGACAAAGTGAGACTCTGTCTAAAAAAAAAAGAAAAAAGCAAATTCTCAACCTGCACCTCAAATCTACTGAATTAGAAATTCCCAGGGTGGGGACCAGCAATCTATGTTCCAACCAGCACTCCACGTGATTGATGGATGCTGAAGTTAGAGAATTAATTGCACCTTGCTATGCTTTACATGCACAAAGACATCACACATATAACCAGAGAACTACAAAGATTGTCTGGGAAATGACTCCAAAAACTTTGGGTTGTTGGCCAGGAACTTGCTGGGAACTGAGGTTTCCTATCTCTCAGTGGGAGGACTGAGACCCCCATGGTGTTTCAGAGACTCCCCCGGCATCTCCAAGTCAGGGAAGTTAGCATTTTTCAAAATTCCCATTAATGCTGACATCTGAACTCAGACTATCTGTGCCTGAGCCCCAAATGGTTATCACCACCTCTACCCTATGCAAGACCACTCTCCCACTTTCCTGGCAAAAAATGGAGAGTGGTGAGAGGTTGAGGGGCAGAGTCCCTCCTCTGGTCACAGTCCCACTGTGGTCCAGCTGTGTCATAGCCAAAGCACATTGTCTGACTCGCCAAAGGATGCCAAGAGGATGGAGGACACACATCTGTTGACCCTTTTGCCTCTGAGTTCCAGCCTGCACCTAGTGATGATGGTGGAACTGAAATATTTGGATTAGTTTCCCCTTGTTGCCATTACAAATGATCACAAACTTAGTTGCTTAAACAATACAGATTTATTATCTTACAGTTTCATAGGTCAGAAGTCCGATCTGAGGCTCATTACGCTAAAATCAAAGTGTTACCAGGGTTGTGTTCCTTTCTGGGGGCTGTAAAGGAAAATGTTCCTTTGCCTTGCCCAGCTTGTGACAGCCGCCCAATTCCTTGGCTCTTGGCTTCCTTCCTCCATGTGCAAAACCAACAATGTTGCATGTTTCTGAGCATTGTTCCATGCTTTCTGACCACAATGTTGCATCTTGCTGACCACAGCCAGGAGGGATTCTCCTGCTTATAAGGACGCTTGTGATGACATTGAGACCTTCAGGATAATCCAGGTTATCTCCCTATCTCAAGGACCTTAACTGAATCATATCTGCAAAGTCCTTTTTATCATGTAAGGTGGCATATTTACAGGTGAGATAAGAAAAAAAAGAGAAAATGAATTCATATATTATTTATCAATTAGAGGAATATATAAAGCCATTTTTCCTTTATTCCAAGACCATTTGCTAAAACATATATCTCTGCTTTAAAAACTTTTTTTTTTAGGGAAGAGGAAGTATTACCACATTATAGGCATTTGTAGCTCAAAAAAATACGTCTAGATTTCAGAAACCATAAACTGGGACAGAAATTTGTCTTATAAGCAAAATAATATGATAATAATTTCATCTAGTGTTTATTTTCCTTCTTATACCTGCCTGCTTGATTTCAATGGAGCGCTGTTATGAAGTAGGCAAGAAGAGGAAACTCAGGCTTACAGAAGCTTTGTGACTAAACCTAAAGTCCCCTAAATAAATTCCAGGACCCAAAGTCCAATCTTTGACTCTAACTCCAGGACTCTTTGTATTATAGTAGGCAAGACTGCTCCAAGTAGAGGTAAGTCTTCCTGGAAAGAAGTTACTTCCTCACTGATCCCCTAAGCTTTAATCACAGACCCCTGGGAAACCACAGAGTAATTACAAGGATTGAGAGTTCACTCATACGTTGAGCACTAGCTGAAGTCTGAAAAGGTGATGTATATTTGTACCTTCAAATATATACAGGTACTGCTGATGTGATTTAATGTGCAGTTTCCTTTGCTAATGCACGGCCTCACAGCAGCATCTTGACATTCCATCTTCTAAAAAAAAATGAACACGTAAAGTAAAACTGCTATTGAATGAACATCTGAAAAAAATACATATATACACACACAAACACATATATATCTCCTCTCTACAATTAAGCTCTCATTTGTGAAAAACTTGGGAATCATTTTTCTTCCTCATTTTATTTGACTTCAAACATTGTGATAGCTAGGCTCTAAAAGAGACTCATGACTGTGATTTCTGGTATTATTTCTTCCTCTCTCTTTCTGAAGGCACATAAAGCATCTTTCACTTGCTCTAAATTTCTTTTGGTGCCATTCTGGCTACTTCTCACCCTTCTCTCCAAACACCACTGTCCAGAAACATCAGGAAGATAAATGGTAAGTTTTCAGGAGAACAATTATAGGCTGTACTAGAGTAGTCCATCACAATGCCTCAATGCTGCTAGCATTGCTAAGAGAAAAGTGCCCCACCCAGCACAGGTAGTAAGGGGTAGAACTAGTGGCTTATTTTGTGAACACAGTAGTTTGCAAAATGTAAGGATTAGCATCATTTGGAGCTTGTCAGAAATGTGAATTCTTGAGTCCCACCCAAGACCTGCTGAATATGGTGGCATCCCCAGCAATCATTGCTTTAAGAAGGCCTCTAAGTGAGTCTGATGCAAGCTACAGATTTGCCTGACCCAATTGCAACTGATTGGGCCAGAAATAGCTACCTGACTCAAATGCAGCTAAACCATAGGCTTCCTATTGGTCCATGGTGTCTTATGGCGAGAGAAAGAGGAGCCAGGCAAACCAGGCTTCCCCTTTGTAGCAGGTGAATGGGGAAACAGTGATGCTGAATGAGGCTGTGCAGTAGCATTGAGGCCATGAAGGGTCATGAGCATGCTGGGAACAGGAACTGTGACTAAGCAGAAGCTGTGAAGCCAAAAACAACAATGACAAAAAGACAACGAGGAGAGGGTGAAGAAGGCAAGCCAACTGGAAGAGAAGAAATAAGTGTGCAGGGAAAAGCAGAACTTGGAGAGCCGGGGAGTGAACCAGGACAGCAGGAGAGTGAAGTTCAAGAAAGTCCACTGCTGAGCTCCCAGAGCTGCTGCAGCCTCTAAGCCTGGTTCTGTTTTTCACAGTGTGCCAGTGCCTTCTGAAACTAATCATTCTGTTGTCTGCAGCTTCTGTCCTCTGTATTCTTAAAATGTATCTTTTCTTTGCGTTTTCCTTAAGGAAGGCTTTCCCCATGCCCTCCACCCTCTACCCCAGTGCTTTCAAGGAGTGGGGAAAGTAAGACCAGAAGCATTCGAAAAAGAAAAGAGGGCCGGGTGCGGTGGCTCACGCCTGTAATCCCAGCACTTTGGGAGGCCGAGGCAGGTGGATTACAAGGTCAGGAGATCAAGACCATCCTGGTTAACACGGTGAAACCCCGTCTCTACTAAAAATACAAAAAATTAGCAGGGCCCGGTGGCAGGCACCTGTAGTCCCAGCCACTCAGGAGGCTGAGGCAGGAGAATGGAGTGAACCCGGCAGGCGGAGCTTGCAGTGAGCGGAAATCGCGCCACCGCACTCCAGTCTGGGCGACAGAGCGAGACTCCATCTCCAAAAAAAAAAAAAAAAAAAAAAAGGAAAAGAAAAGAGGAAATGAACAAACGAAAATGAAACATTCTCTGTACATAACTTTCTCTAAAGCGCGAACTAGTAAAACTAAAAAGCCTAAATTAACAGGCTTTCCAATCATGATTTCACCAATAAAGGGCTCTGAAGAGAGTCTAAAGAAAGAACCATATGGAACAATTTTTTTCTACCTCTAATTATTTGGACTTCTCTCTTTTACTCTCTAAGTATAGAGGAAGGTGTCCTTCAAAAAAAAAAAAACTACTTTGAAATGCTCAGTTTAGATATTAAATGGGTTGATAATAGAAATAATCATAACTAAAAACTCTTGAGCTATTCTTATGCACCAAGCAATGTGTAAGTATGTCACATGTTTAAGTTATTTAATGTCATTTTCACAAGGGCAAGAATTCTTTTCTGTCTTTTTTTTTTTTTTCACTGATGTATTCTCAGTGCCTGGAATAGTGCTTGGCTACTAGTTGACACTCAATAAACACTTGTTAAATGAATTAATGAGAATCTTCATACAATCCTTGAGTACTATTATATCCATCTTGCAGGCCCTCCTGACCATAAAAATGGAAAGCCACATTTCAAATGTCTATGTGAGCATAACACTGTCAGGCAGCAAGTTTCTACTTGGACCAAGACCATGAAGGTTTTTATTCATTTGATGATATATTCATTCATTCAGTAAATATTTACTTAGCACTTATACATACCAAGTGTTGTTCTAGCCATTGAGGTTACACTATTGAATCCTAAAGATGCTATAGCTGCCCCCATGGGGAGACAGAGGAATAAACGAAGTCATTTCAGGTAGTGACAAGTGCTATAAAGACAATAAAAGAGGTGAGGTAAAAGAGCAGAATGGGAAAGGGTTATTTTGCATTTGACAATCAGGGAAGGTTCCTCTGAGGAGATAAGGTTTGTGCTGAGACCTACATGACAAGAAACAGCCAGCTTTGAAAAAAGTAGGATATTGCAGGTAGAAAGAACAGCAAGTGCAAAGACCCTGAGATAGGGCTGTGCTTGATATGTTCCAGGAGCAGTAAGAAGGATACCATGACCAGAGCATGGTGAGTAAAGGACAGTTTCATGGAAGAGATCAGAAAGGAAGGCAGGGGCTAGATCATGGAGGACCTTCTTGGCCACGGTGTGGCAGCCTTATAGTATGGGCTGAGATTGCTCTCCAAGACAGACCCTGCCTCAAAGTGTACAGTCAACGGAGAGCCCACAGCAGAGCTCTTGTGGGATTCACCAGTGTTCCAACTGAGGCCATGCTTGCTTTCCCTGGGCAGCTCCAACAAATGATTGAACCTTGTGGGAAGAATAGGGCTCACCATTTGGCTCAATGCATACCTCCTCTAATAAGCAGCCTTTGCTCTGGACTTCTGGTTGACCCGGACTAGACTTTCTCAGTGCAGTACCAGACTCAGAGGCTTTTCCTCCTCCATGTTCCTTCCTGCCTCCCTCCTTCCACAGGTATCAGACTTGTATTCAGTTTGGAGGCTTTCCCTTCTGACTGCTTCCTATTCCCTCTCTCCTTGGGGTTTCACAGGTGCGACTTCTATGCCCCCTCACTGGCCCCAGTAAAATTTCTTGCATTTCTTTTTCTTTTTTTGTTATCTTTTTTCTTTTTCTTTTCCTTTTTTCTCCTTTTCTCTTTTTTTTTCATTTTTTCCTTTTTAATTTTTTTTTTTCTTTTCCTTTTTAGAGGTGAGGTCTTGCTGTTACCCAGGTTGGCTTTGAACTCCTGGGCTCAAGTGCAACTACAGGTGCACCACCATGCCTGGCTTTCTCTTGCATTTTAATGACATCTTGGCATCTCTTTTTAAGAGGAACCACACTGACACAATTGGTAGTGGGAATGGTCTGAGAAAGCAAGTGGTAAAGTGGAGTTTGGGGACTGGGTCACCCACTGCCTGCCTGGTGATAAGGATCCCATCTTGAGTAGGGTATGACTATTTTCGGGCACAAGGCCCAACTGCTAAAAATGTTGCTGGCAGTGACCCGGGAAAATGTCCAGGTGAAAAGGAATGCCTGCGCCAGCATGCTGAATCAGGAGTTTGAAAAGTGTACAGGAACACTGAATGAAAGGATAATGGAATTGGCTGGTTATTACCAAGCTGCACTGACCCTCCTACAAGGGATAATGAGAAACTGAGAGCATTTAATAAACAGCTGAGAACCAAGTGTGAGAGCCAGAGGGCCTCTTTGGTAGCTTGCAAAGAAGTCTTCTTCTGCTGTGCAAGAGCAGGCCCAGCCGAGCGGCAGGCTGATGATCTAACTGTCAGAACCCAGAGCTCTACACATGTTTGGATGCTCAGCCAAAGTAGTCTCCTATGCTAAAGTCAGGAATCTGGTTGGAAAAACATGGGGCCTGGACCCTGAAAAGTGGGGCAGCGACATCTAGATGGATGGCCCTGTGAAATGTGGCTCTGCAGACTCCTTTGGGATCCCGGAGGGAACTTGCAGAGGTAGCCTCCCTGTCGAGAACCAGTAGTTTCCACATGGGGAAAATACTGCATATACCAGAGCTTTTTTTTTTTTTTTTTTGAAAAAACAACAGCCTCCCAACCCCAAGAAAGTGCCTCCACATCCTCTTGTGGCTGCCGGGTTATAACCAGGGTCAAGTTTCAGTATAACCTGGCTGAGGGTAGGCTGGGCCTGATAAAGGAGAAGAGATTTTACTCTAAAGGAAGTGGAAGAATTAACTACGTCATGGAGAAATTGGATGCCTCATACATTGTTAGTGGGAATGTAAAATGGTGCAGCCACTTTGGAAAAGTCTGGCAATTCCTCAGAAGGTTAAACAAGGCCAGGAGTGGTGGCTCACACCTATAATTCCAGCACTTTGGAAGGCCAAGTCAGGAGGACCACTTGAGGCCAGGAGTTCAGGACCAGCCTGGGCAACATAGTGAGACCTCATCTTTACAAAAAAATAATAAACTGACCTGGGCGTGGTAGCAGCCTATGATCCCAGTTACTCTGGGGGCTGAGGTAGGAGGATTTCTCAAGCCCAGGAGGTTGAGGCTGCAGTGAGCTGTGATCATGTCACTGCATTCCTGCCTGGCAGCAGGGCAAGATCCTGTTTATTTGTTTTTTTTTTTAAAAAAAAAAAACAACAGCAGCAACAAAAAACCCCAAAAGGTTAGAGTTTCCATATGACCCAGCAATCCCACTTCTAGTATATATGAAGACAAATGAAAACATTTGCAAACAAAAACTTGTAAATGAATGTTCATATCAACATTATTCATCACACCCAAAAAGTGGAGCCAACTGTCCTTCACATGCGAAGTAGATAACATTTTGACCTGTGCCTTTCCTACTCCAAGAGCCTCAGGCAGCATCACTGTCTGAGGGCTCTCAGAATGCCTTATGCACAGGCATATATTCCTACACCACATGGCATCTGACCAGGGGACCCACTTCACAGTGAAGGAGGTGCAGGGGTAGGCCATGATCATGGAATCCAATGGTATTATCTCATACAATATGAACCCAAAGCAACTGGCCTCATAAAGGGTGAAAATGACTTACTGAAGGCACAGCTGAAATGCCAGCTTGGATGCAATTTCCTGCAAAGATGGGGCCATCTATAAGGATGCAGTATATGCACTCAATTAGAGATGTCAGACGTGTCCCCACGTAGGAAGAACATACAGGTTCAGGAACCAAGGGGTAGAAGTAGAAGTAGCCCCACTTACTATTACTCCTACTGACTCAGTGGGATTTTTTTTTCTCCCATCCCTGCGACTCTGAGCTCTGCAGAGTTGGAGGTCCTGATCCCCAATGGGATGCTCTCTTTCTGTGGATACAACAAGGATCTCATTGAACTACACGCCATGGCTACCATCAGGGCACTTTGCATTCCCCGTGTTCAGGAACCAGAAAGCAAGAGAAGCCTCTAACCTGGAAGGAAAATTGATACTGCTCAGCAGGAAGAGTGTCAGGTGTCTTCTCAAAACTGCAATGGCACCAACTTTCACAGTAAAAGCTTACCAGATCCTCCATAACCTGGCCCAGTGTTACCTTTCTGATCTCCTTTCTTTTTTTCTCTCCCGCTTGCTCACTCCACTGTAGCCATGCTGACCTCTTTGATGTTCAGTGAGCAGACAAGGTGCTTTCAGGACTGGGGTCTTTCATCCAGCTTCATGAGATAGAAGAAACAAGAAAGGCTACAAAATGCAGAAGGAGCTCAAACGAGAGATGGGGGGTGGGAGATATTTTATATAATTACACTAATTTATACAGAGCCAAGGACAGAGTTGGACTTTTTAACTCTTAATTTTTAGAACAAGCATCCTCACTGAGAGAAGGAAAATATTAGTGTGGAAAATATTGATGAGAGAAACCTCTCATCAGTGTTTCTCTCATCAATATTTTCCACATACTCATTGATTAGTGACTAAAAAGTTAGACTGAGACAAAAGAATGATTTTCCTGGAGAACGAACAAAGTTCCATCTTTGATAATGATTAGTAATAGCAAACTTATTTTTGAGATATGCTAAATGTCAGGCACCAAGGTAAGCCTTTTACATACTTTGTCTTATTTAATCCCTATGAAATCTCTAAGAAAAAGGAATTATTATTCCCATTGTGAAATTCCCTTTCCTACACATGAAGAAATAGAGGCTCAGAAAGGTGAAATAATTTGCCTAGGTCATACTTCATGTAGTGGCCAGCTTTAACCACAGCTCTTTCTGAGTCTAAGACCTATATTATTTTCTCCACGATTTGCTTCCCCTTAAGAGAAAGAGCTAATCATTACTTCATTCATGCATTCACTTATCCATAATTTAATAAATGTTCACACTGAGTGTTCATGTGCCAGGCTTGGCCTGATTTTGCTGATACAGTGGCAAATGAATAGGCAGGAGCCTTACCTTCATGGAGGTTATTGCCTAATGGTGTAGCTGGATCGTGAATCAAAGAAGTTCAGGTCTCTGAAGCGCAGCTGACACAGCATGTGCTGAGAATGACATTTGAAGTAGGCGAACAAAGATTACCGTTGACCTAGACCTTGACTATATATTATGCACAGTAAATACATACAACCTTGGTTAAGACATTGACTTTTTAGCTTCATCAATTTTGAAATGGGTATAGTAATAATACATTTCTTGCCAAGTGGTTGTAATCTCAAATGAGAAAATGTGTGAAAGGCCTTGGCAAACTGTAAAATAGTCAACAAGGAGAAAGGGTCTTTTCTTTCCTTTTCCTTTTTGAGACAGGGTCTCATTTTATCACCCAGGCTGGAGTGTAGTGGCACAATTATGGCTCATTGCAGCCTCCGCCTACCAGGCTCAAGTGATCCTCCTGCCTCAGCCTCCAAAGTAGCTGGGACCACAGGTTTGCATCACCATGGCCAGCTAATTTTCTTAATTTTTTGTAGAGACAAGGTCTTGCTATGTTGCCCAGGTTGGTCTCAAGCTCCTGGTCTCTAGTGATTCTCCTGCTTCGGCCTCCTAAATTGCTGGGATTACAGCCATGAGCCACAGTGACTGGCTGGTCTTTTCTTTATGCTAAAAAAATTCAAACAAATACTACATTAGAATAGTGCAATAAACACCCAGACACGTATCAACCAGCTATGACCAGTTATCAACTCATGGCCAATCATGCTTCATCTTTAGCCAGACCCTAATTACCCATATTTTTGGGAAGCAAATCTTTGACTGCCTATATTTTTATCCATGTATATACCTCAATGAGGGGATTATCTTAAAAAACATAGCCACAAATACCATTATTACTCCTAAAAGCATAAAAACAAAATTTACAGCAATTCCTTAATTTTATCAGATATCATAATTTGACTTAGTGGTCAAAAGTCCCTGATGATCTCAAAATTTTTGAAATCAGTAGATGTGAATTAGTATTTAGATAAGGTTCATATATTGCAGTTGGCTGCTATTTTTGTTTGTTTGTTTTCTTGAGACACCGTGTTAGCCAGGATGGTCTCAATCTCCTGATCTCGTGATCTGCCTGCCTCAGCCTCCCAAAGTGCTGGGATTACAGGCGTGAGCCACCACGCCCGGTCTGCTATGTTATTTTTTCATCTGTAAGTTTTTCCTTAATCTTCTTTTTGTTTTGTTTTTGCATTTTGTTCACTTACGAAACTGTAGAACAGTGGTTCTTAAACTTAAGTGTGCATTAGAATCATCTGGAGAGCTTGTGAACCCCGGGATTGCTGTGTCCAGTCCCCAGGGATTCTGATTCCGTATTGCATTTTTTTTTTTTTTTTGAGATAGAGTCTTGCTCTGTTGCCCAGGCTGTAGTGCAGTGGCCTGATCTGGGCTCACTGCAACCTCCGCCTCCCGGGTTCAAGCGATTCTCCTGCCTTGGCCTCCCAAGTATCTGGGACTACAGGTGTGCCCCACCATGCCTGGCTAATTTTTTGTATTTTTAGTAGAGATGGGGGTTTCACCATGTTAGCAAGGATGGTCTGATCTCCTGACCTCATGATCCGCCTGCCTCGGCCTCCCAAAGTGCTGGGATTGCAGGAGTGAGCCACCATGCCCCACCTCCATATTGCATTTCTAACACTTTCCTAGGTGATGCCAATACTGCACTCAGGAAGGACACTTTGAGAACCATTGTTTTGCATATCCCACAGTCTGGATTTCCTTATCCCTTGGTAAAGTATCCTTACACATGTTCATCTTCCTCTCTATTTCTTGTTAGGAGGAACTTATTTAATTGTCTGCAGTACAAGATAATGGTTAAAACTCAGGGTTTAAAGTTAGATTCCCTGCATTTAAATCTTGCTTTTGATATTTATGTCATGATGTTGGGCAAGTCACTTCACTGTTCTGTGAACACAATATTACAGGGTCTTTGTGAGGATGAAATGAGATTTTAAAAAGTGAAGTGCTTAGCATAGTACTCTGGCACTTAGCAAATGCCCAACAAATTTGATTGTCATTTTTCAACCAAGAAATCATAAAGGGGTGCACGGTCTGTGGAAGGCCTTGAGTTTTGTGTTTTGCTGCGTTTTGACGTCAGCACAGGCAAGCAGGAGCGCCAAAAAAGAACCTAATTAAAAGTGAAGAACAACTCTCCTGGCCACTTCGTGTCATCTCAAAATTCTGCCCCTTTAAGGAGGGCTCAGCCACGTGACCCACCGGGTCACATGGCTCGCGGGACAACATGGCTGCGCCCGCGCTAGGGCTGGTTTGTGGACGCTACCCTGAGTCGGGTCGCGTCCTCTTGCTGCTGCTGCTCTCGCTGCTGTGTGGAGCGGCAGGGAGCGAGGAGGCTGGGACCAGTGCGGTCGCGGGGTCCCTTGCGGGTTCTTGCGGCTGCGGCACGCCCCAGCGGCCTGGCGTCCATGGCAGTTCGGGAGCCGCTCACCGATACTCGCGGGAGGCTAACGCTCCGGGCTCCGTACCCGGAGAGCGGCCGCTCGCGCACTCAAAGGTGCTCCATCGATTCCTCCAAGGCGGGTGGGGGCTGCTGGGTTACTGGACCGGGTTGGAGTAGGCAAAGCAAGGGACTAGTAGGAAGGGAAGTAAAGGTTATAACCACACCCCAAATCGAGCACCTGCTGATCCCATATGAGGAGTTCTTCCTCTGTGCCTCACCGGAAGACTCCGTTTAATTGACCATTAGGGAGTTTGGTTTGAGGATTATTGTTACTTCTTTACCCCCTATTTCTTCCTCCCTCCAACCTATTCTCTTGATGAGGGTCTCAGAATTTTAAGTCAATCAAATTATGGTTTAAATCACCATTTCCTCTCTTATTAACGGAATAAATTAGGATCCTGGGTCTCAGTATCTTCAACAGGGTTGTATACTTACCTGTAGTCTCCTCGAGTACACTCTGCTTGAGGACAAGGGCTTGTATTGTTTAGCCTGCTATTCTTAGCACTTTAGCACATAGGAAGGACTAAGCAAACTGTAGTTGTTTTATTACTATTATTTATCTGTGTCTTGCTTAGCGCCTCTATGTGTTAGGTGCCAGGATATATAAATAACTTACTGACCGGGCGCGGTGGCTCACATGCCTGTAATCCCAGCACTTTGGGAGGCCGAGGCGGGCGGATCACGAGGTCAGGGGTTCGAGACCAGCCTGGCCAACATGATGAAACCCCATCTCTACTAAAAATACAAAAATTAGCTGGACGTGGTGGCGGGCGCCTGTCATCCCAGCTATTCGGGAGGCTGAGGCAGGATAATTGCTTGAACCTGGGAGGCAGAGGTTGCAGTGAGCCGAGATCGTGCCACTGCACTCCAGCCTGGGCGACAGAGCAAGACTCCGTCTCGGGAAAAAACAAAAAAACAAAAAACTATTACTTCATTCTGTCTGCCCGGTATTTTGCATGTTGGTGTGTTGTCGAAACAATTTATGGAACTAGAAGTCAGGTGTTCTGACTCTTAAACTAGTGCTCCTTCTTGTTTACTTAGCGGACCCTATCCTTTTCCCATTCCATTTTTCTTTTCTTTGGGTTAATCCTGACTAATATTTAGGGCTTAGGTGAGAGGTAACATCCGCAGCAGGTTTTACCTGACCGCCTCTCTTTCTCTCTCCTTCAGTATTTCCATATCCTGCCTCAGTAGTATGTGTTTACTCTGACATAACAATTATTAAAGATGTTTTTCTGCT
This sequence comes from Papio anubis, assembly GCF_008728515.1. Lineage (NCBI taxonomy): Eukaryota > Metazoa > Chordata > Mammalia > Primates > Cercopithecidae > Papio > Papio anubis. The sequence goes on from NC_044977.1 coordinate 60,443,561, forward strand.
GATGTCTCTCCCCAATTGGACTGTGAGGGTGATAGGGTCAGGACCATGATTTAGTCTCTCAGGTGTAGAGTGTAGGAGGTTGATACATGGGCTTCTCATTGTTTTTCCATCCTGTATAATTTTTGGTCTTTAATTTTTTTTCTGTTACCCCTTAGAGCATGCCCTGCAGCATTGTGTATCTTCTGTGTGTTGAAGACTCCTGATTACTGTTTTAGTGTGTATTGGCCATACTTGATTTTAATTCCTCTCTAACTTGCCGATAATTGATAATCAATCTCTCCCTCTTTCTTTCTTTCTTTTTTTTTTTCAGAAGGAGTCTCGCTGTGTTGCCAGGCTGGAGTGCAGTGGCGCCATCTCCGCTCACTGCAGTCTCCACCTCCTGGATTCAAACGATTCTGCTTCCTGCCTCAGCCTCCCAAGTAGCTGGGATTACAGGCACAAGCAACCATGCCCAGCTAATTTTTGTATTTTTAATAGAGATGGGGTTTCACCATGTTGGCCCGGATAGTCTCAATCTCCTGACCTCGTGATCCGCCCGCCTCGGCCTCCCAAAGTGCTGGGATTACAGACGTGTGCCACCGCCCCCGGCCAATCTCTCCCTCTTTCTAAGGAGAAATCTTTACATCTGTTTATCTATTTTTTAATAGGGAGCCATCTCATTTGCATATATGCATTGGTCTGTCTCATAATTTTGTCTAGATTCATCTGGCAAGCCCTGAACATTTCTCATTTTTAAACATTCTGTTTTCCTGTGGGTTCCAGAATGGATGTGGATGCTAGAATCTTTTGGATTATGTTTACAAGATGTACATTTTTCATCCCTATAGAGTGGTTTTGTATCTTCATTGATGCTATATGGGTCATCTTTGGCCAGTTCTTATAGTCTGCTTTCTACACTGTTTAGGGGCATCTCAATTTATTAACAAATTAGTGGTTGATGAGAATATACCTTCAAACCTTCAAGGGCACAACCTAATGACTGAACCTGAAGTAGTCTTGTTGCAAATGTCTTAGTTCAGGAACTCCAATATTTCAGGAGAAGTAAATGATCATAGTGGTGGTTCTGCTTTTTTTTTTTTTTCCTTTGTTTTCTGTTTATTTGGTTTAATTCAACAAATGTTTATTTGGTACATTACTGTATAACACTTATTATATAAGATTCATCCTATGTGCTGGGCATACAGAAAAAGACCCATACACTACCCACATGGCATTTACACTCTGGTAGGTGTTTCTCTCTCTCTCTGTCTCTCTCTCACACACACACACACACACACACACACATACACGTAAGCATCATTTTTCTGTAGTGAGAATACTATAGGAGGAATATGTCCAGAGTACCTGGAGAGGAAGAAAGAATTCATTCTTCATGGACAAGTCAAGTAGTGCCTCAAAGAAAAGGTCACATTTGAGCTAGGCCTTGTAGGAAATATTTTTAGGAGCTGGGAATGGAATTTCGGATTCAAGGACATTCCAAGAAGGAGAATAGTATCAACACATGGCACACTGTGGAAATGCATGGTGTGTGCTGGGAAACATAAGTGATTTAAGATCTGGGAGTGACCTGTTCGCACTTTTTAATGTAACACTTTTTCGGTAAGTCTTTTTTTGTTTTTCTATATTCATACAATGAATGTGTGGCAAGGTGAGGGACACAGAGAAATAACACTGGGCTTTGCCCTCAAGAAATTTTCAGTTTCACTGGAAAGTTATGGCAATTAGAATTGTCTGGGAAACAATATAGACATTTAAAAATTTGATGTGTATTCCCTCTGGCTATAAAAATACAATTCTCATTGAGAAAATTATCTTAACAGTTTTCTGCACGGCTTATGATTGTGTAACAAGGAAGCAAAATGTTTTAGTCTGCTTTTATCTTTTAGAAGAGTTATTTGAAAGGCATTTAGGATCATCGGATGCTAAGATTGTAGGTGGCATGTCTGTACTTGTGGATAAAGTCAGTCTTGATTTCCTGTCTGAGGAGGTTTCTGTCTGGTAATGCTTCCCTGGGCATCCAGGCACAATCGAATGTCGTCTCTTCCATGAAACCTTTCCACCTCCTACAAAGAAGTGGTTTTTCTATCCTCTCAGTTCCCATAGCTTATTTTGTTGTTGTTTGATGACAGCGTGTATATTTTCTTTAATATAGTGCTAGTGTTTTTTTTGTTTGTTTTTGTTTATGTTTTGTTTTGTTTTTGAGATGGAGTCTTGCTCTGTCGCCCAAGCTGGAGTGCAGTGGCGCAATCTCGGCTCACCGCAACCTCTGCCTCCTGGGTTCAAGTGATTCTCCTGCCTCAGCCTCCCAAGTAGCTGGGACTACAGGCATCCACCACCACGCCTGGCAAATTTTTGTATTTTTAGTTGAGATGGGGTTTTACCATGTTGGCCAGGATGGTCTCGATCGCTTGCCCGGCCCTAATGTAGTGCTAGTTTTGTAGTTGTCTGGCATTCTACATTGGAAGCATTTTTAGATGTTTAATCTCTATATCTTCCACGTGCCTTGTACATTTTAGGCATTCTGTAATAATTTCTTGAATGACCTGTTTCCTTTTATGGTGGATACAATATTGAGAAACTGCCTTGGGAATAAAGAAGGTCACATACTTTTTCAAGAAACATTTGTAAAGTATTCTTTTGCTCTATTCATCCTCCTGAGAATCCTGTGAGAGAGATCGTCTCCCACTTTACAGTGAGGCAACTGCGGCTTAATGGAATCATATAGCTCAGAACTGCAAGAAACTTTGAATGTCATTTCATCTATGATTAGTGTCTGTTTGTAGAGGCAGGAGGGTGACAGAATGGTATAGATAGATAAGCCCTGTATAGATAGATAAGGCAGGGGTTTGTGGACAGATCCAGAGAGCATACTTCTCTTATTCACCCAGCTTTCTCATGAGCCTTTAGCTTATTTTATTTTATTTTATTTTTATTTTATTAGAAGGGACTCAGAACAAGAGCTTTTAGCTTTGAATGTTAGGGCTGAGGGCTGAGGAGAGGAAAGAAGGAAAAGGAGAAGTTACACAAAAAAGTTATGTATGATCTTATTTCATCTTTGTGTACAAGACAAAAATCACTTACTAGCAAGTGAAAAAAAGACAAGACTGGCTTAAGCAAGAAAAAACTGGAGGGGACATTTATAGCTCTCCTAGTTGGGAAGTTCAAGAGTAAATATGGCCCCAGTCACACCTGGATACAGGGCCTCAGGCAGCATCTCCAAGGCCTTTCTCTTTGGCTATCTCTTGGCTCTTCTGCTCCATTGTCAGGTAATGTCCCTTCTCCTACTGATAAGATAACGAGAAGAGAAAAAGTTCTTTCCTGGTAGCTCCAGCAAAAGTTCAAAGATGAACTTTGATTGGGTCTTGGGCCTATCCCTAATTACATCTCTGTGATCAAAAGAATGCTATGGTTGGCCAGGCTTGGTGGGTGGTGGGAAGTAGGATAGAGTTATCCAGTACCCCTGGGCCACTTAGAAAGCTTAAGAAATGGTTTTGGAAAGGAACTTCAGTATTTTACAACAAGTAGAGGGAGTGGGTGCTGGATGGACCAAAATAGCGGTGCCCACTGCACGTGGCCTAAGTGTGTAGCCCACATATTGTTCTGTTATTCCAATGAATAATAGAGTCATTCTTGACTTCACTTACACTTCTGGTTTGAGTGGCAGTGGCAGAAGCTGTGGTGTGGCGGGAGGGGTTTATCTCACCTTCAGATTGGAGGAGATATGGATTCTTTGAATTTGGACCTTCAATGAAGAGTTGACTAAAATGGTCCTTTTTATGTGGCTTAGGATCCTACCGAGTGAGACACTTGATGCTCTGGTTTTCTCCTCTTAGGACTGCGCTATCTTGTGTCCCAGCACTTATAGTGAGAATAATGGACAAACTTAGTTCAGTCCTTGACCTGCATCTGTTAAACAGGTTTCACTGTGATGTTGACATGTTATGCATGTCTAGAACTATTAAAAATTAAATAGCATTTTTATAATTATGCATAATTCAAATGATAAATTGCTGATTACAGTCATGTGACCTCATTCAGTTAGTAAAGATTTTTTGTGTCTACTGTGAACCATGCACCATGCTAGGCACTGGGGATATAGAAATGAAAGATTCATTTCTGGTGCCCGAAGAGCCTAGGTTCTAGGGAAGATGAAAACACAGAATTAAGATACTTTGGGTGAGGTGTGGTGGCTCATGCCTGTAAGCCCAGCACTTTGGGAGGCTGAGGCAGGAGTATCACTTGAACTCAGAAGTTGAAGACCAGCCTGGGCACATAACAAGACCTTGTGTCTACTAAAAAAAAAAATTAGCTGGGTGTGTTGGTATTCACCTGTAGTCCCAGCTGCATAGAGGCTGAGGTGGGATACTTGCTTGAGCTCAGGAGATCGAGGGTGCTGTGAGCTGTGGTCATGCCTCTGCACTCCAGCATGGGGTGACAGAGTAGGACTCCATCTCTTAAAAGAAAAAAAATATATATATATATATATATATTTTTTTCTTTTCTGCGGGCGGGAAAGGCCTCCTGGAGGAGGTGATCCTTGAACCATGACAATATTTACAAAGAGACAAAGTAGTTTATGAAAATGCAGGTGAAACACAGGGCAAGAGAAAGTGTGAGAGATGAGCTCTGATGTTTATATATGTTATTCTGAAAGGTGATAGGAATTCCTGACAATTTTAAGTAGGAAAGTAGTATGGTCAGATTGACACTTTTTTTTTTTTAAACAGGAAGTACATTTACGTGGTTTAAAAATTTAAAAACATATAGAAAAGTATATAGTGAACAATTTCTCATTTACCCAATAACCTTCCCCTCAGACAACCACTACATGCATTTCTTGTATATTTCCTCAGAGCTATGTTCTGCAAATATAAGTAAATACAAAAATATGTGAACCTATGTACCTCAACCTGCTTTCACGCTAATGACAGCATACCTTACTTACCATTTGTGCACCTTGCTTTGTTCATGTAGCTCATCATAGTGAGATCTTTCCATATCAATACATCAAAAGCTTCCTTTGATATCCCCCTCTTCTTTTTTCTTTCCTTATGGCTGCTTAATTTTCCATTTTATCAAAGGCCCACAATTTACTTAAAATGAGCCTACTATTGATGGACATTCAGGTTGTTTCCAACCCTTTTCTGTTGGAAAATTGTGTTGGGTACAGTAGACTAACATTTTTAGAAGGATTAGTAGGGCCTTAAATATTTGTTGAATGAATTATTGAATGGGAAATAGATGACTTGGAAGCAAGTGGGGATGTGAAAGGGGACTGAAGACAGGAACATCAATTACAAGGCTTCTGCAGTTATCTGGGGATAGAAAAGAGGGAGAGATTAGAGAGATACATACTTAGGAGATCGAGTGAGACTAGGTGGCCTGTGTAATGTTGGGAGTAGGGGATGCGAGTAGTCAAGGTTGATTTCTTGGGATAGCAGTAATACATTGGACAAACAAAAACACATTTATTACTGATTTATCATAGATGAAAACAGCACCATTTTTTTTGGGAAATGCATGCATAGAATCAAAGCAACCACTAACAAGGAAAGTCAGTAGAAATAGAAAGTAGAATCAATAATTGTGGATTCCTAATTTGTTTCTTCTGATGTTATTTTTCTAATGCTTCTGCCCTTATTGCTAAGCAACTCTTTTTTTCCAGCTAGTCGTCTCTCCTTGACTTCTTTTTTTCCTTTTCTAATTTGAGCCCTTGTTTTTTAAAATTTTATTTTTAATCGACAAATAATTATATAATAATTTGTGGGGTACATTGTGATGTTTTGATATATGTTTACATTGTGGAATGAGTCAAGCTAATTAACAAATCCATCAGCTCACATACTTATATTTTTTGTGTGTGGTGAAAACATTTAAAATCTATTTTTTAATAATTGTGAAATATATAATGCATTATTTATTATAGTCACCACTCTGTGCAATACATCACTAACGCTTATTTCTTCTATCTAACTGAAATTTTGTACTGTTTGATCAACATCTTTCGTTTTCCCATCTTCCCCACTCCCCTAGCCTCTGATAACCACCACTCTACTTCAATTAGTTCAACTTTTTTAGATTCCACATTTGAATGAGATCATCAAGGTATTTGCAATTTTGTGCTTGGCGCATTTCACGTAGCATACCGGCCGCTAGGTTCATCCATGCTGTCATAAATGACAGAGTTTTCTTCTTTTTTTTTTTTTTTTGAGACGGAGTCTCGCTCTGTTACCCAGGCTGGAGTGCAGTGGCGCAATCTCTGCTCACTGAAAGCTCTGCCTCCCGGGTGCATGCCATTCTCCTGCCTCAGCCTCCTGAGTAGTTGGGATTACAGGTGCCTGCCACCATGCCCGGCTAATTTTTTGTATTTTTAGTGGAAATGGGGTTTCACTGTGTTAACCAGGATGGTCTCGATCTCCTGACCTCGTGATCCAACTGCCTTGGCCTCCCAAAGTGCTGGGATTACAGGTGTGAGCCACCGCGCCTGGCCAAGTTTTCTTCTTTTTAAGGCTAAAATGTATAAATAAAATATATGTATATGCATATATATATATCATTTTCTTTATCCATTTATCTGATAAGGAACACCTAGGTTGCTTCTGTATCTTAGCTATTGTGAATAATGTTGCCATGAATATGGGACTGTAGATATTTTTTGAGCATACTGGTTTTATTTCCTTTGGCCATATACCCAGAAGTGGGATACCTGAATCATATGGTAATTCTGTTTGCAAATTTCTGAGGAACCTCCATATTGTTTTCCATAATCACTGTATTTACATTCGCACCAACTGCCCAAGGGTTCCTTTTTCTCTACACCTTCTCCAGCACTTGTCATCTTTCATTTTTTTGATGATAGACATTCTAACAAGTGTGAGGAGATAGCCCATTGTAGTTTTAATTTGTGTTTTCCTGGTGATTAGTTGTGATGAGCATTTTTTCTTATATTTGTTAGCCATTTGTATGTCTTTTGAGCAATGTCTCTTCGGGTCCTTTGCTCATTTTAAAATTGAGTTCTTTGTTTTCTTGCTATTTAGTTGAATTCCTTATGTATTTTGAATATTAACTCCATATAAGATACATGGTTTGCAAAGATTTTCACTCATCTCTTCACTCTGTTGTTTCCTTTGTCATACAGGAGCCTTTTGGTTTGATGCAATCCGATTTGTTTATTTTTGCTTTTGTTGCCTATGCTTTCGGGGTCAAGTCCGAGAAGTCTTTGCCAGGCCTGTCTCATGGAGCTTCTTTTCCCAATGTTTTCTTCTAGTAGTTTTACGGTTTCAGACCGTACATTTAAGTCTTTAATATAGTTTGAGTTGATTTTTGTATATGCTATGAGATAAGGGTCTAATTTCATTCTTCTACATGTGGATATTCAGTTTTCCTAATACCATTTATTGAAAGATTGTCCTTTCTCCATTGCGTGTTCTTGGTGCCTTTGTTGAAAATCAATTGATGGTAAATGCATGAGTTTATTTCTGAGCTGTCTATCCTGTTCCATTGGTTTTTGTGTTAGCTTTTATGCCAGTACCATGCCATTTGATTAGGTTTGTATTTATTTTGAAGTCAGCTAGTGTGGTACTCCACCTTTGTTCTTCTTGTTCAAAATTGCTTTGGCTCTTTGGGGTCTTTTGTGGGTCTGTACAAATTTTAGGATTTTTTTTCCTATTTCCTTGAAAAATGACTTTGGAATTTTGATAGGAATTACATTGAATCTGTGGATTGCTTTGGGTACTATGGACATTTTACTATTAATTCATTTAATCCATGAACATAGGATGCCTTTCCATTTATTTGTCTTTTTATACTATTTTTTTCATCAATGTTTTATAATTTACAATATATAGGTCTTTCACTTCTTTGGTTAAATTTACTACTAAGTGTCTTTTTTTTTTTTTTTTGATGCTACTGTGAATGGGATTAATTTCTTTTTCTTTTTTCTTTTTCTTTTTTTTTTTGAGATGGAGTTTCACTCTTGTTGCCCAGGCTGGAGTGCAGTGGCACGATCTTGGCTCACTGTAACCTTCGCCTCCTGAGTTCAAGCAGTTCTCCTGCCTCAGCCTCCCAAGTAGCTGGGATTACAGGCATGCACCACCATGCCCAGCTAATTTTGTGTTTTTAGTAGAGACGGGGTTTCTCCACTTTGGTCAGGCTGGTCTCGAACTCCTGACCTCAAGTGATCAGCCTGCCTCGGCCTCCCAAAGTGCTGAGATTACAAGCGTGAGCCACCACACCCCACCTGGGATTAATTTCTTAATATCTTTTTCAGATAGTTCATCATTAGTTTAAAGAAATGCTGGCTGAGCACAGTGGCTCATGCCTGTAATCCCAGCACTTTGGGAGGCCAAGGCGGGTGGATCACCTGAGGTCAGGAGTTCGAAACCAGCCTGGCCAACTTGGTGAAACGCCGTCTCTAAAAAAACACAAAAATTAGCTGGGCATGGTGGCAGGCACCTGTAATCCCAGCTACTCGGGAGGCTGAGGCAGGAGAATCACTTGAATCCGGGAGGTGGAGGTTGCAATGAGCTGAGGTCACGCCATTGCACTCAAGCCTGGCCAACAGAGAGAGACACCGTCTCAAAAAAAAAAAAAAAAAAAGAAATGCTGCAGATTTTTACATATTGATTTTTGTGCCCTGCAACTTTGCTGAATTCATATATCAGTTCTGACAGTTTTTTGGTGGAGCCATTAGGTTTCTGTATGTAAGATCATGCTGGCCGGGCGCGGTGGCTCACGCCTGTAATCCCAGCACTTTGGGAGGCCGAGGAGGGCGGATCATGAGGTCAGGAGATCGAAACCATCCTGGCTAACACAGTGAAACCCTGTCTCTACTAAAACTACAAATAATAATAATAATAAAAAGATTAGCCGGGAGTGGTGGCAGGTGCCTGTAGTCCTAGCTACTCGGGAGGCTGAGGCAGGAGAATGGCATGAGCCTAGGGGGCGGAGCTTGTGGTGAGCTGAGATCGCGCCACTGCACTCCAGTCTGGTAGACAGTAAGTGAGCCTCCGTCTCAAAAAAAATCAATCATGGCATCTACAATCAGGGACAATATAACGTCTTTGTTTCCAGCTTGGATGCTGTTTCTTTCTTTCTCTTGCCTGATTGCTCTGTCTAGGACTTCCGGTATTATATGGAATAGAAGTGGCAAGAGTATGCATCCTTGGCTTGTTCTGAATCTAAGAGGAAAAGCTTTCAATTTTTCCCCATTGAGTATAGTGTTAGCTGTGGGCTTTTCATATATGGCTTATATTAAGGTACATTCCTTCAATGCCTAACTTGTCAAGAGTTTTTATCTTGAAAAGATGTTGAATTTCGCCAATGTCTTTCTGCATATATTGAGGTGAACGTTTGGTTTTGCCCTTCATTCTGCTAACGTGGCATATCACATGTGTAGGTTTGCATATGTTGAACTACCCTTTGATCCTAGGGATAAACCCCACTTAATTTTGGCGTATGATCCCTTTAATGTGCTGTTGAATTCACTTTGCTAGTATTTTGTTAGAATGTTTGCATCTATGTTCATTAGGGATATTGGCCTGTGTGTGTATATATATATGTGTGTATATATATATATATATATATATTTTTTTTTTTTTTTTTTTCTTCTAGTAGTATTCTTGTCTGGCTTTGGTATCAGTGTAATGCTGGTATCATAAAATGAGTTTGGAAGTGTTTCCTCTTCTTCAATTTTTTGGAAGAATTTGAGAAGGATTGGTATTAGTTCTTCTTTAAATTAGAATTCTGCCATGAAGCCATCTGGTTCTGGGCTTTTCTTGATGGAAAATTACTATTATTATTATTATTATTATTACTTGAGATGGAGTCTCACTTTGTCGCCAGGCTGGAGTACAGTGGTGCAATCTCGGCTCACTGCAACCTCCGCCTCCTGGATTCCAGTGATTCTCCTGCCTCAGCCTCCCAAGTAGCTGGAATTCCAGGCGCGTGTGACCACACCTGGCTAATTTTTTTGTATTTTTAGTAGAGACAGGGTTTCGCCATGTTGGCCAGGCTGGCCTCAAACTCTTGACCTCAGGTGATCCACCTGCTTCAGCCTCCCAAAGTCCTGGGATTACAGGCGTAAGCCACTGTGCCTGGCCAATTTTTAAAATTATTTGTTCAGTTTCCTTATTTGTTATCAGTCTGTTCAGATTTTCTACTTCTTCTTGATTTGGTCTTGATAGGCTTTATGTTTCTAGGAATTTATCCGTTTTTTTCCAAGGTTATCAAATTTGTAGATATATAATTGTTTATAAGTAGTTTCTTATGATCCATTTTATTCTGTAATATTGAGCCCTTGTTTATAGATGAGGGACTTGACAGTTCCTAAGCTGCTGTGGAGTCTATTAATTGACTCACTCAAATGATTTGAAAATAAGACATTATGTCTGTTAAGAGTATATTTCTGACAGATGGTATGGTTGAAGCCCTGTGGTTTTTGAAAAAAGTTGAGATAGAATTCATATAGCATACAATACACTCTTTTAACATGTACAATTTAGTGGTTTTTAGTATAGTTATGAGGTGTTACAACTATCACTGCCTAATTCCAGAATACTTCATCATCTCAAGAAGAAACCCTATGCCCATTATCAATCATTCCCCATTCCTGCCTCCCTCTAGCAACCACTAATCTACTTTGTGTCTCTTTGGATTTGTCTATTCTGGACATTTCATATGAATAGATTCATACAATATGTGGCCCTTTGTGATTGGATTCTTTCACTTAGTATAGTATTTTCAAGGTTCACTCATACTGTAGCATGAACCAGTGCTTATTTCTTTTTATGTCTGAATATTATTCCATTTTATAGATATACCATATTTTGTTTACTTATTCATCAGTTGATAGACATTTGGATTGTTTCTGCTTTTTGGCTATTATGAATAATGCTGCTATGAATGTTTTCGTACAAGTTTTTGCATGGACATATGTTTTTATTTCTCTTGGGTATATACCTAGGAGAACTGCAGGGTCATATAACTCTTTGTTTAGCTTTTTGAGAAACTGCCAGACTGTTTTCCAAAGCAGCTGAACTATTTTACATTCCTACCAGCTATATATGAGGGTTCCAATTTCTTCACATCCTCATCAACACTTGTTATTGTGTCTTTTTTGTTATAGCCATGCTAGTGATCATGAAGTGGAACCTCATTATAGTTTTGATTTGCATTTCCCTAATGACTCATGATGTTGAGCATGGACCTGCATTTTTTAACTGAACATTTTCAGTGTGATCCTCAGACCCTGTGCTCAGTGTTGGGAACAGAGCTGTGAATAAGGCAGCCCCAGTTGCTGTCTCCTTGGAGTTTAGAGTTCATGTGGGATGGTAGATAGGAACAAAGTAATTGCAATTAGGGTTTTTATAAGGAATTATACAACACATAGCCCCTTAGTAAACTTTAAAACTTTCTATTTTAGTGAGGTAAGCCTTTTTCGTGATTGTTGGAGGCCAAAATTCATGCAGTGGTTATTTAAAGATAGAGATTGCATTTTTACATGTGCTTTTAAAAATAATTCAAAAGAAACAAAAGCATATGCAAATAAAATATGTATAAAGAAAAAAGTGGGGCTGGGCACGATGGCTCATAATCCCAGCAGTTTGGAAGGCTGAGGTGGGAGGATCACTTGAGCCCAGGAGTTGGAGACCAACCTTGGCAACATAGTGAGACTCCATGGCTTAAAAAAAAATTAGCTAGGTTGGGCGCGGTGGCTCACACCTGTAATCGTAGCACTTTGGGAGGCTGAGGCGGGTGGATCACCTGAAGTCAGGAGTTCAAGACCAGCCTGGCCAACTTGGTGAAACCCTGTCTCTACTAAAAATACAAAAATTAGCTGGGCATGATGGTGGGCACCTGTAATCCCAGCTACTCAGGAGGCTGAGGCAGGAGAATCGCTTGGACCCAGGAGGTGGAGGTTGCAGTGAGCCATGATCATGCCACTGTACTCCAGCCTGGGCAACAGAGCAAGACTCCATCTCAAAAAAAAAAAATTAACTGGTCATGGTGGCACATGTCTGTACTCCAGCTATTTGAGATACTGAGGTGGGGGGATCTCGAGTCTGGGATGTCAGTCAATAGTCAATGCTGTAGTTAGCCCTGATCATGCCATTGTACCCCAGCCTGGTCAAAAGAGTGAGAACCTGTCTCAAAAGAAAAGGAAAGTTGAATATTCTCCCTACCTCTGCATTCCAGCCATTAGCGGCTTGGTGACTGTTATTCCAGACCTGTTTCCAGTACAGGTGTAGATTTGTATCAGTAGAGGTTTGATTAAGGAGATTACCTTCCTACAGAATTTTCACTTCTTTTTGAGATACTCGTGATTCACCTTCTTTAGGGTATAGAGAGATTTTTCCTAATTTTACAGTTATTACTGTGGCGAAGATTTACTATTGAGTGCTTACTGGGTGCTAGGAACTTTACCCCTACACAGGTACACTTTGGTTGTGATACATGACTTCCTGTGTTTCACCTTTCATTGTAGATGGTCCCCATCCCTGCTGGAGTATTTACAATGGGCACAGATGATCCTCAGATAAAGCAGGATGGGGAAGCACCTGCAAGGAGAGTTACTATTGATGCCTTTTACATGGATGCCTATGAAGTCAGTAATGCTGAATTTGAGAAGTTTGTGAACTCAACTGGCTATTTGACAGAGGTAATGGGATTGGGGAAAGGAGGGAGAAATTGTTCTTTTCCAGAACTTTTAAGAATGCTTTAATAGCAGCTAAGAGTGACTGACCACTTTTACCACATTCTGTGGTAGAACTGTGTGAAGCATTTTATTGTATATATTTCATCTTGATTTCTCACAACAACTCTATGAGGCCGGTTATTTTTCAGGTGACATACTGAGGATTAGAAAAGTGATTTGCCCCACATCACACAGCTAGTTGGTGGTAGAGCTGGGATTCCAGCCTGGCCAGTGTGACCTCAGAACCTGTGCTGTAACTATTACACTATATTGTGTTAATGCTTAATGTGTCAGAGAATACCACTGACCACTAAGGCTTTTTGAGATAACAGATGGCATGCAAAGTAAGACCACTTTTCTTCTCAGTAAATCGCAGTTTGGTTTTTCCAGAAGCATTTCATATTTTTTAAGTGATAAATGCAGAAGTGCAGTTTTTCATTTTTGTGGCTTTATTCCAACACCTTGACAACTCACACACACTGTGCTGTGGCAGCTCCAAACATTATGTGGTGGTCACTGAATCACAAAGCAAGGTTCTGAAAGTGGATGTTGTCCTAAATGGGAATAGGAAGAGGAAGGCTTTCCAGTCTATGAACGTTTATGTCACTTTCTGAACTACACTTACTTTATTTGCTTTCCAGTTTTCTCTCACAAAAAAACTTTACTCTTGTCTTCAGTTCATGGAGTCCCTGTTCCTTTTTGTTTTCTTTAAGGCCCCAAATGTCTTTTTGTAAATTATTATTAAGTGAATAATTTGAGAGTGAATGTATAAAGTAAAACAACTTTCAAATTTGGTTTTGCATTGTCACATTTCTTTGGAATTTCCTCAAATATACAAAGTGGTTAGAAACCTTTTTTGTACACATTTCTAGTAAGCAGAAGTCCTTTTCCTTTTGGTTTCACAGGATATTCTCAGCTCAGGTTCCTCATTAGTTTACTTAAGTTAGAAGACTTCTAAAGAACAGGGTTCTCCATGAAGATTAGATAGAATAAGCAGAACTTAGGGCATCTAAAAACATGGATGGGGAAAAGTTATAAGTTGGTGCAAAAGTAATCACGGTCTTTGCCATTAAAAGTAATGACAAAAACCGTAATTACTATTGTACCAATCTAATATATCTGGTTATTTACTACCCTCGAGCCCAAATGTAGTATTTCCTTCAATTATGATGCAAACAACAAACCACAGCAGTAGTAGCAGTACCTCTGACTTTGTTACCAGTAGAAATCACAGACATTTTTAACCATATTTTTGTTGTTGCAGAGATCTTGAAATATTGTCTGCATTCATCCCCACTTTGAAATATGATAATTATGAGACCTGCCACTAGATCTTATTTAATATATTAATGAAGAGCATATTTAATACTATAGCACTAATTTGCTTATTAATATTTTGATATAATGACTTTTCCTCATAATACTATTGATTTTATTTTATGCATTTAAATGTTTTATTCTGAGAAGGGGGTTCTTAAGCTTCACCATACTGCCAAGGAGCTCAAAAAGGACCAAGAACTGCCTTGGACCATATGCTCTATTTTTTTTAATGGCACTCTATAGACTTCTTTTCCCATCTCTCCAGCTTCACTTTATATCACACTCCTCTTGTGTACCGTGTTCTAGCCCTGCTGGTTTTGTTTCTATTCCTTGAAAACTCAACATTCTTTCCCACCTCAAGAGCTTGGTCCTTATTTTCTCTCTGCTTGGAATTCACAGTTCTCTTGCTTATCCCCCTTATGCATGACTGGCTCCTTCTCATTCTTGAGTCGTCTCATCTTTTTTTTTTTTTTTCTTTTTTTTTTTTTTTTTTGAGACGGAGTCTCGCTCTGCCTCCCAGGCTGGAGTGCAGTGGCCGGATCTCAGCTCACTGCAAGCTCCGCCTCCCGGGTTCACGCCATTCTCCTGCCTCAGCCTCCGAGTAGTTGGGACTACAGGCGCCCGCCACCGCGCCCGGCTAGTTTTTTGTATTTTTCAGTAGAGACGGGGTTTCACCGTGTTAGCCAGGATGGTCTCGATCTCCTGACCTCGTGATCCGCCCGTCTCGGCCTCCCAAAGCGCTGGGATTACAGGCTTGAGCCACCGCGCCCGGCCGAGTCGTCTCATCTTAAGTGTCACTTTCTCAAGAACGTTTTTCATGACACTCTTTACCTTACAAGGTGAAGTAAAGTTATAATTATTTTCTTCCATTCTTTGTTTGCTTGATTTTTTCTGTGCTCCCATACTTAAGCACAATAAGGATAGGGACCATGGCTATCTGATATTGACCTTATATCCCCTAATTTAGCCCCAAACTAGGCACATGGTAGGTGTTTGATACACATTTGTTGAATAAATAAATGGCTTAGGTAGTTAGTCATGGCAGTGTCACAAGGGAATGCAGGAAGAAGATTGGGGTGAAGAAGAGATGGTAGCCTCCCCTCCGGAAAAGGAGTTGGAGGTGCTTGTAAGATCTGCAATATAAGATCCGGTACTCAGTTAATTTCATCTAGTAAGAACAGGACAGAACTAGAGGTAGAGATTTGAGAGTCATTTGGAGTACTGGCTATAGTTAATTTGATGAGGTTGAAAGAAGTTGTCCATCAACAAGCATCGATCAGTGTATCTCGAAGTGTATCTCTTGAGCTACCTGTATTAGAATGACTAGCTGTGTGCTATTTACACATACAGACTCCTTGACCTCACCCTAGAGCCCCAGAATCAGAATCTCTGGGATTGGGGAGCAGCAGTGTATAGTTTGAACCAGCTGATTACATAATCTCAATTGCACAAAGCCTGAGAGCCACTGGTGTAGTAGAAGTGCAGAGAGCCAAGGGCAGAGCTCTGGGGAGCAACAGTGTTTCAGTGGCTGAAACGAGCCCACATATTTTAGGAGATGAATAAGAACACTCAGAAATGTAGGAGGAGAGTCATGGTTACCAAGGGACAAATGACCTAATTTTCAGAATAGGGTTACATACAACAAAAATAATCAGGTGGATGAAGACTTGAGACACTAATGTTAAATAAAATCGTTAAAATACAGATTTCCATTTGGTGCTTGAATTGGCCAGTTGAGATTTGTAAGCACATTTGACCCCTTAGTGGAGCTAGAATGTGTCAGAATATGAGCAAACAGTGCCATTTTTTCATTTAGCTAGATTCAGGGCAAAGGACAAAACTTGATTATGTAATCTCACATGTACAGAATACTATTTCCCAGAGTCATTTGTAATACTTGGGGAAATGTATTTCCTTCAGGAACAGTCATGTTCTCAAAAACTAATCTTGTTCAGTCTGCATTCTTATCAGCTAAGTGAGTCTTAAACGAAAATGGTCTCTGTAAGTGACATTAACTTGTTTTAAGAGGAAGCCAGAGACTTTTAGGTCATTTCTGAGTCCCCTGGGAAGTCATAAGAAAGACCCAAGTTCAACCGGACAAGAGGAATAACTTTAATAGTGTGGAGAGAAAATGGCACACATGAAACACATTACCACAACCTTTTCTGGATTTTTATTTCCTACCTTCCTTATAGGCTGAGAAGTTTGGCGACTCCTTTGTCTTTGAAGGCATGTTGAGTGAGCAAGTGAAGACCAATATTCAACAGGCAGTAAGTAATGTTTCAATAGGCTCCTGTATTTCTCAAAGGCTCATTGAAAAGGGTTTGGGTGAAAAATCCAAACCACACATGTCATCCCCCTCTCCCCCTGACACCTAACCATTCTCCTGCTGAGGCCTGACCCCAAATAATAGGCCCATGGACCAGGACGCCTTATCTTAAGGAAAATGGGACAAGACGGTATCTGAGGAAGTGCTGGGTCTGCCTTGAGCTTCTGTCTCATGTGCCAAGGAACACACTGCATTGCTAGGTAGAGCTCAGTAGGCTCCAGACACTTTTGAGTTTCATTTACTTATAGCCATTTCTAGAATGGAGAGCTCAGTGAGAACATTTTAAAATTCTGTTCTTAAAGTCTCCATCTCCTCAGGTGCTGGTGTGGAGATAGAGCTTCTTTAAACATTTTTGAATTCATGGGATCAGAGTAGCATTCAAGAAAGGAGCCTTTTGTTCTGGATATTCATAAAAAATGGAGATGGTGAACTGGTTCTTACACGCAGGGGTATACCCTCTCATATGGAGGATCCAGGGGATGCAGATGAAGTGTGTTTTTCTCAGACATCATGGAAACAAATGGTGGAGTAGACTTCCACAAGCACCTTTGTGATGAGTGGAACTTGGGATTCTCGTTCCAGACATTTTAGCAGGTTTGTGTATGTTTGAGTATTTGCTTGCTTACATGTCTCTTGAAAATATAAGAACAAGGGATGGAGTGAGGGTAAGCTGGGAAGTTGAGGGTTCACAAAACAAAGAGGGTAGAGAATGCAAAAGAGATAGGAGATGGTGAGAGAGGGAAGGAAATGGGGGTCTGCCCACTCAAGGGAAGCTGATGAATCTAGAGGCATTGAAGACAGAGGAATCCAACCCTTATCTTCCTTTTTAATGCAAGTTGCCTTTTAGTTCCTGTCTGCACTTCATCTTTATGGGTGGGCCTCACTCTGTCCTCTCTTGTGAGCATCAGTGCAAGAAAAATTAAACTGTCCTGGCTTATGTTCTCTTTCTCTTAAAACTGACGTAGAAAAACTTGGGGGAAATGGTGAGGTCAAACAAGACTTGTTTTCAGATCATATGTAGGTGAATCGAGCCACTTTTTAATATGTGTTTTAGATAAATGTTTGAAAAATGTGATTGAGTTCCATTCGAATTCACAGCTTGCTTTGCTCCTTACAAGTTTATAAGTCTAATATGGAATCTGATACCTGCCCCCCCCACCTTTTTTTTTAAAGGACTTTGAGGTCAGTTTAGGCTAGTGTTGATGAGCCAGCAACTTGGGACAGAGGGCCTCATTTTAAGATACTGAGTTCAGGTGAGGGAGGGCGTTTGTGCTTATATTTGTAATTTGGGTTTTCAGATACAGGGCCTCTTGTCACTTGAGAACCTCCAAACACATTAGGTGTGAAGACAGAGGTGGGTCATTTGCTAGGCTCTGAAGGTGCCTGTTGAGTACATAGTGAAGTGTGTGTGCTTGTAACTAGGATGAGGACAAGCAGCTCTCACTGGGTTGTAGTGTCAGTCACTTGCTTAAATGCTTATAATGGAAAAGCAAACCTTTTAAGCTTATTTAGAAAGGGCTGAACGAGTAACATAAATCTGTTGATGATCAGGGAGAGCAAAGTTTTTGTTTTTTTCATCCTCCTCATAAGGCCTGACTTACCTTCATTCACTGCACCAGACCTCTTTTTTTTTTATTTTTTTATTTTTTATTATTTTTTTTTTTTTTTGAGACGGAGTCTCGCTCTGTCGCCCAGGCTGGAGTGCAGTGGCGGGATCTCGGCTCACTACAAGCTCCGCCTCCCGGGTTCACGCCATTCTCCTGCCTCAGCCTCCCGAGTAGCTGGGACTACAGGCGCCTGCCACCTCGCCCGGCTAGTTTTTTGTATTTTTTTAGTAGAGACGGGGTTTCACCGTGTTAGCCAGGATGGTCTCGATCTCCCGACCTCGTGATCCGCCCGTCTCGGCCTCCCAAAGTGCTGGGATTACAGGCTTGAGCCACCGCGCCCGGCCCTCTTTTTTTTTTGTAACTCAGTGTCTCCAGAAGAGTAAGATGTGAGCTGGCCTACGAAGTAAATTTAAGCAGTAGGGAAGATGATTTTGAGTGGTAGATAGGCAAGCCTCCCATCTCCCTGAATCACATAGTGAGAAAGTGCTTTCCTTTTAGGTGTCTTTCAAGACTTGATTAAGTTAAAAAGAAAGACTCTTGAGTGCTAGCATATCCTTAACACTTGACTACACTTGTTATTCTCCATTTTAACATAGAAAAGGGCTTGGAAGTGTCCTCAGGCTACCGCAGCTAGTTAATATTATTATTTTCATGTAATTATTTTAACTGTTGCATTCTATTTATGACAGGTTATAAAAGTGAGATAAATTCTCCTTTTTTTAAAAAAATCTTTTTTTTTTTTTTTGTAAAATTAGACAAATACAGAAACTAACACAACACAAATGTGCAGCTTACTGAGTTATCCTAAGGTGAACACACCTGGTTCACCTTAGGTCCACAATTAGAATTTTTCTGCCTGCCCTAGCAGCCCCATCCAGGTGCCACATCCTAATCATCACCCCTCTCTGTCCTTAAAGTAGCCACTACCCTGCTTCTCAAAGTAGACACTTGTTTGCATTTCTTTATAATATTATTATCCAGGTGTACATCTCAAGTTTAATCTTGCCAATTTAAAGGAAATTTGTGTCTTTTAAGACTCTTCTAATCTACAGGTTTCCCTTTCATTGCGTTGCTTCCCCTTACCCCCTAGTTTTTCGTCCAGTGATTTATCTGTTGAAGAATCTAGGACATTTAGCCTTGAGACTTTCCTACAGTCTGGATTTTGCTGAATGCTCTGTCATGGTGCTGTTCACCTGTTCTCTCTGATCTCTGTATTTCCTGCAAATTGGTAGCTGGATCCCCAAGTGTCATCAGACTCAGGTATGAACCCTACAGTAAGACATCAGATAATTGGTGGGTTCTTTCCCCAAGAGGCACCTGATGTCTGGTGCTGTTTCTTTTTACGATGTTAGTGGCTGTTGATGCTTAATGTCTAATCCATTAATCCATTGGGGGCCGTAAGATGGTGTATTACTCTCTTCTCGTGCTGCTAATAAAGACATACCCAAGATTAGGTAATTTATAAAGAAAAAGAGGTTTAATGGACTCATAGTTCCACATGACTGGGGAGGCCTCATAGTCATGGCTGAAGGTGAAGGAGGAGCAAAGGCACGTTTTACATGGTGGCAGGCAAGAGAGTGTGTGCAGGGTGACTACCCTTTATAAAACCATCAGATCTCGTGAGACTTATTCACTATCATCAGAACAGCACAGGAAAACCTGCTCCCATGATTCAGTTACCTCCCACCGAGTCCCTCCCATGACAGTTGGCGATTATGGGAGCTATAATTCAAGATGAGATTTGGATGGGGACATAGCCAAACCTTAGATGGTGATAATCTAATCTTTTTCATTTATTAATGGAGATTCTTTCATAAAGAGATAGTTCCATTCATCTACTGTTTCTTAACTATTGTTGCAGGTCATACAGGAAAGATAGGATAAATGCTTGATTCTTTACTAGCTTTTAAGATAATGATTTGGTTCCCTACTGTTCTTCAAAGGTGACCAGTTAGGGTATTTTTTGATTAAATATTTCATCTTCAGATAATCATATATTCTCATGCATTGTAAGGAATAATACAGAGAGATCTGGTGTACTTTTTACCCAGTTTCCTCCAATGGTACCATCTTATATAACTATAGTACGGTTTCACAGCTGGAAAATTGAGCATTCATATGACCCACTTGTTTTTGTCTGATTTCACCAGTTTTATATTATTCATTTGTGTGTCTGTGTATATATTTAGTTCTGTACAATTTTACCACAAATGTAGATTTGTGTAATCACTGGATTTAAAAAAGTCTTCATGAACTCATGGATTTAAATATATTTTATGGCCAGGCATGGTGGCTCATGCCCATAATCCCAGCTGAATTTTGGGAAGCCGAAGCAGATGTTCGCTTGAGGCCAGGAGTTCAAGACTAGCCTGGGCAAGAGAGAGAGAGACCCCATCTCTACAAAAAATACAAAAAATTAGCCAGGTATGGTAGCATGTGTCCATAGTCCTAGCTACTTAGGCGACTGAGGTGGGAGGATCACTGGAGCCCAGGAGTTCGAGGTTTCAGTAAGCTGTGATAGCACCGTGGTACTCCAGGCTGGCTGACAGAGTGAGACCCTGTCTCTGGGGGAAAAAAAACAAAACATATTTTATTTTATTTTATTTTACACCGAAATCATGATCCCTTTTGAAGGTTTGGGCATATCTTTTTTTCCAACAGCTTTATTGAGATGTAATTTACATACCATAAGTTTCAACATACTAAGTGTACAGTTTCATATTTTTTATATAGTACAGTTTCACAACTAGAAAGCTGACTGTTGATACAACTCACTTATTTTGGGTTTGTATCAAAAATTTATCTATATCATCACAATCAAATTTTAGAACATATCTATCAGCCCTAAAAGAAACCACATGCCCATTTGCGGTCATCACCGATTCCCATCCCCAGCTTTAAGCAGCTGTCCTGAGTCCTAGCAGTGACCCTGGTGGTCCTTCATGGCTTCATGGCTTCATAGCTTTGCTTTTTGTAATGACAAGATCTGCTCCCATCCCTACCCTCACCCTTAAAGCCATTTCTTTAAGAATCTCTAGTATCTTTTAGTAGGAAATAGTATTTCGAGGACCCTGTCTAGGCCCTGGGTGTGCTCATTGCTATTAGGTTTCTAGGCCACTGCAGTGGACAGACTGAGATAAAATGCCAAAATCAGTTTACACTGATACTTCCATTTTGTGATTTTTAGTTTAACCTGTTCTGTATTACATCTATCCCCTTTCTTCCACAGCAGGAATCCTGGTTTTCAAGGACACAGGGGATGATAGACTACTCCATAATCACTCATTTATTTTATCCCAGATTATATACATAATGGTCTCAATAATACTAATGCTACCATCCCCAGTGTAATTACTGAGAATAGGTTTTTAAAAATCCAAAAAGTTTATATCTGCTTTTGCTGTTTCTCCCCTATTTTAAAATATTGTACTATTTCTGTATTATTGAAACATATGTCCATTATAGAGAATACTCTTTCCATTTTAGCTCTCAACTAATCTCAGTTCTATAAGTAACTACATGTTTAATGCTCTCTGTGATCATGTCTCTGTAGTCATTTGAATTGATCAAGCTCATTCTCAACTGGATTCTTCAGGAAGTGGCCATGGGAACAATATGCCCTGAGTTTTTGCATGTTGATAACAGTTTGTTAGTGCTCTTTATACTTTGAAGTCAACTTTTCTGGATATGAAATCTTTGGTTCACATTTATTTTTCTTGAGTAGCTCACATACTTTATTTTTATTTTTTGGAATGAAGCATTGCTATTGAAAAGCCTGATGATAATGTATTTTTTTCCCTTGAAAATTTGTTGTTTTTGCCTGAATACCCATTATTTTCTTTTTCTCATTCTCTAGTGTCCAGTGATTTCATTAGACTGTGTGTTGGTGTTGTACGTTGTGGGTCAGTATTCTCAGGTATGGGGTAGAAGCTTTCAATATCTAGTTTCATAATTTTTTTTTAAACTTCAGGAAATTTTTATATTATTACTTTTTATCATTTTTTGTGTCCTTACTTTTATTTTATTCTTTAGGAACTTCTCATATCTTTCTTTACATAATTCTTTTTACCCATTTCATTGTTTATCACTTTCTTTTTAATCATTTTTCTCTCTCTCTCTCTCTTTTTTTTTTTTTTTTTTGAGACAGGGTCTTGCTCTGTCACACTGGCTGGAGTGCAGTGGCACGATCTTGGCTCACTGCAGCCTTGACTTCCTGGGCTGAAGTGATCCTCCCACCTCAGCCACCCAAGTAGTTGGGACAACAGGCACATGCCACCATACCTGGCTAAATGTTTTGATTTTTAGTAGAGACGAGGTCTCACTATGTTGCCCAGGCTGGTCTCAAACTCCTGGACTTAAGCAATCCTCCCACCTCAGCCTCCCAAAGTGCTGGTATTACAGGCATCAACCACCGTGCCTGGCCTCTTCTTTTTATTTTAATTTTTTCTTCCTTTTTGTCTTCTGTGTCTTTTAATTATCTGTTTATTTTTGAAATGACTTTTTATTTTATTTCTAGTTACCACTTGACTTCTCTACCTCATCTGAGTTTGTGGATTCTGATTTATTTTGTTCTCTCATGCATCATTTTCTTTATGCCATTTACCTCATTTTATTTTTATTTTTATTTTTATTTTTTGAGACAGAGTCTGGCTCTGTCACCAAGGCTAGAGTGCAGTGTGCAGTCTTGGCTCACTGTACCCTCCATCTCCTGGGCTCAAGCAATTCTCCTGCCCCAGCCTCCTGAGTAGCTGGGATTACAGGGGACCGCCACCACGCCCGGCTAATTTTTTGTTTTTTTTAATAGAGACGGAGTTTGGTCATGTTGCTCAGACTGGTCTCTAACTCCTGAGTTCAGGTAATCCATCTGCCTTGGCCTCCCAAAGTGCTAGGATTATAGGCATGAGCCACTACGCCACACCATGTTGTTATTTATTTATTTATTTATTTATTTATGAGCATGTCTTCCTGACTGCCTTTGTTATTCATAAGGATGTTGTTCTGCTTCTTCTTCTCTTACTTCTTATAGAACTTTGGATTGCATTTGAGCTTGAGTCATTTGTGTTGCTCATTTCTATTTGAACTCAGTTTTTCTGAACTTTTAGAAAGAGACATGGTTCAGGGTAGCTTTGTAACTTCACTGAGCTCCCTCTTAGCTGTTCTCAGCATAGTGTTTAAACGATGGCCTCCTGTCTCCTGAGATTTCCTGGATTTCTTCCCCTCCTCCACTACTTCTCTTTCCTTTTTCTCTCTTGTCTATCTATTTCAGGAGTTTGGTTTTGTCTCTTGAGATTTCTCCTTGGTGTGAGGCTGTATTCTGGAAGGGAACCCTGGCAGGTCAGTTTCAAGAGTTCATGGTGCACAACTGCTTGGGCGCCTTCACAGTTTCTTACCATGGGCCCCTTAAACCTACTCCTTATTGGAGTGGACAAAATTCCTTCCAGTGTGAGCTACTATTGTCAGACTGTCCCTCTATGTTTTCTAGTAATGCCTGTTGGCTCTTTTGGAATTTTCCTTTTCACAGGTCTGATTGCCTGTTGCTTTGTTTTTCCTGCCCAGCCACTGCCCAGCCACAGACACCGTGCAGGTTATATGGCTGTTGGTGGTTTTTCTTCACCTTTTTGTGTTCTGGGTTTGGTGAGGATACTTTGTCACATGGATTTGCTGTGCACATTATTCCTGGGTTTTGGGTATTGCTCTCTAGTTGTTCTGTCTGGTTTTATACGTAGAGAGGAAAGATTCAAAAGCTTTGCTGATGTTGTTCCCATCTTAGCTAGTTTTCTTTTTATGTAAAGTTTTGAGGTGAAACATTGAGCTAACTTTCAGAGTTTGTGTGTAAAAATATCTTAAACTGGTGAATTTAATGGTTTAAAACAGAGTATGATTAATTCATGATTATTATTTGGACATTGAATTTGAGACAAGAATCTTAAAAGGTATAGATATTAAGTCCCAGAAAGGATTAAGGTTAGTTTTGCAATTGTGGCAGTGTTTGCTTTTTGGGGGATATTATACTATAGATCAGCAGTCCCCAGCCTTTTTGGCACAAGGGACTGGTTTTTGTGAAAGACAGTTTTTCCTTGGATGTGGGGCAGGGAAGGGGATGGTTTTGGGATGATTGACACACATTACATTTATTGTGCACTTTATTATTATTAAATTGTGATATATAATGAAATAATTATACAACTCACCATAATATAGAACCAGTGGGAGTCCAGAGCTTGTTTTCTTACAACTATGTGGTCCCATCTGGGGGTGATGGGAGACAGTGAGAGATAATCAGGCATTGGATTCTTACAAGGAGCCAGCAACCTAGATCCCTTGCATGAGCTCTTCACAACAGGATTCGCACTCCTGTGAGGATCTAATGCCACTGCTGATCTGACAGGAGGCAGAGCTCAGTTGGTGAGGCAAACAATGAGGAGCGGGCTGTAAATACAGATGAAGCTTTGCTTGCTCGCCTGCCACTCACCTCCTGCTGTTTGGCCCGGTTCCCAATAGGCTACAGACCAGTACTGGTTTGTGGTCCAGGGACTGGGCACCCTTGCTATAGAGAACCCTCCTTTCTTGAAAAAACGGATAATATTTAAGATATACTTCCAGTACTTAAGATGAAGACTGTTTTGATTTTATAATTGTGTTATTAATATGCCTCATAAAACTTTGACCCAAGGGATAGCCGTAGGCTGGGTAGAAAACAGTTGCTGTTAGTGGGAGCTTGAGGAACAAAGATTATCTCTTCATTTGTAGCTTGGCACTTTCTAGATTAACAGTTTAAGGAAACAAATTCCTGACTAGGTATCCTTGACAAATGAGAGGAGTAGGCTATTTTAAGTTCTTTTCAACCGAAAGTCAGTTTCAGTGAAGGATGAGAATTACCAGGCATCTTTTTTCCCCCTGCAGTAAAAAGTAATTTCTAGGCAGTCATATCCTGCCCAAGTGGTGCTGGGTGCTTTGTTATGTGGATGACACTGGACTGGGACAGAAGGCAAAGAATAATGCAGTCTGACCCGCTGTTATTTAATCACAACTGCACAAAAACTCTAAACTAGAAAGAGAACTGTTAGTAAGGATGCCATCCAGTTATCTGAAGGTGCATGGGTTGTAATGAGAAATGCCTTGAGGTCCAGCAGAATTCTAAGGTCACACCCCCCAAAATAATTTTTAGAAAAGCTTTACTAAGTTAACTTCAGTGTAAACCAAGCCAGAAAGTATTCAGGAAGGCAAGTTTCAGTACATAGGAAAAGTAAATTAAAATAACTGAAAACACATGTAAGTCAGATAAATTGCTCAGCTTTTTTTTTTTTTTTTTTTTTTTTTTGAGGTGGAGTCTGGCTCTTGTTGCCCAGGCTGGAGTGCAGTGGTGTGATGATCTCAGCTCACTGCAACCTCTGCCTCCTGGGTTCAAGTGATTCTCCTGCCTCAGCTTCCCAAGTAGCTGGGATTACAGGCTTCTGCCACCATGCCTGGCTAATTTTTTTGTATTTTTAGTAGAGATGGGGTTTCACCATGTTGGCTAGGCTGGTCTCGAATTTCTGACCTCAGGTAATCCACCAGCCTCGGCCTCCCAAAGGGCTGGGATTACAAGCATGAGCCACTGTGTCCAGCCTGCTCAGCATCATTTTGAATGTTTGAACTTTCAGTTTTCTAGTAGTTTAAGCAACACCTTCTTGAAAACTTCAGTTCTGCTTTAAGAGTTTTTTTTCTTGGCTGGGTGCCATGGCTTCTGCCAGCACTTTGGGAGGTTGAGGTGGGAGGATTGCTTGAGGCCAGGAGTTTGAGACCAGTTTGAGACATACTGAGAGCTCATCTCTAATATTAAAAAAAATAATAAAAATTTAAAAGTAAAAAGAAACTTAAGAAAGAATTTTTTTTTTCTCTTATAAGACCACTAAGACTTCTTGCCGAAACTCACTTGTTTATTTGGAAAAGCCATATGGAAAAGATCATAGCCTTTGAATGAGAGAGGTTTGGTTTTGAATCTGAGCTCTGCCATTTATCAAATGATTTTGAGAAAAGCCACTTAACTTTTTAAATTTAATTTAATTTAATTTATTTATTTATTTTTTTTGAGGCAGGGTTTGGCTGTCACCCAGGCTGGAGTTCAGTGGCGTGATCTCCGCTTACGGCATCCTTGACCTCCTGGACTCAAGCCATCCTCCCACCTCTGCCTCTCGAGTAGCCGGGGCTATAGGAGTATGCCACCACACCCGGCTAATTTTTGTATTTTTTTGTAGAAATGGAGTTTTGCCATGTTGCCTAGGCTGTTCCCAAACTCCTGAGTTCAAGCGATTCACCTGCCTCAGCCTCCTAAAGTGCTGGGATTACAGGCATGAACCACCACACCCAGCCTCACTTAACTTCTTTGCTATTCTTTTTTTGACTTCTTAAGTTTAATACATAGTTTAAAATTGTTGAGTCTTCTTTGCTAATGTAAACATTTTAGTCTGCATATTTCTAAGTGACCACTTTAGTTCCACAAGTGTTATTGTAGTTTTGTAATTGTTTATTTCTAAATGTTTTGTAATGTCCATTAGCATTTCTTCTTTAACACACAGTTTATAAGATTTTTACTTTTTAGCACGCAGCTATTTTGCTATCATTTGGTGCTGAGATCTGACTCAGTGGGGCTGTAGTCAGAGAATGTGGCCCTTATGATATTGATCCCTGAAATGTGTTGGGACTGGCTTTAGCACCTACCAGGGGTCAACTTTCATAAATGAATCATCTGTATTTGAAAATAATTTTTTATATTAATTGGGTGCAATATTCTATACATATCCATTATAGGAAGTTGTTAATTCTGCTGTGCAAATTTTCTATATCCTTACTAATTTTTTCCTTCTGCTTGCTCTTAGTAATTGCTGAGAGAGTTGTTAAAAATCTCCATTTAAGATGGTAGATTTGATAATTTCTCTTAGTCATTCTGTCAAGTTTTGCTTTATATATATTAAAGCTATGTTACTAAGTGTATGTAAGTTTGGAAGTATGTCTTCCTCAGACGGAAAATTACTAAGAGGAAACATCAAAGATAAGTAGAGGTTCTGGCTCAACTAGCCTAACAGAATTCTTGCTGAAGGCAGGTCAGTGTGATCAGACATCACCTGGGGGACTGGGGAGGATGAGGAGTTTGATCAGATATCAAGGGTGATCACGCATTTAAGGGTAGGCAAACTGACTTAGCAGGATTCTTGGTGCAGCTGGACAATGCAGAGATGAGATTGGAAGCCCAAAACTCAGGGCCTCGTTGAAAAGAGAGTTCAGAGGAGCCTCATTAGAGTTTTGCCAAAGAGAGAATCTTTGTCATTAATGAGGTGCATCTTTCATTGTAATCTATGTACTTCTATGAGATGTCTCTTTTTTTGTTTTTGCTCTTATAGCTGTTGAAACTAAATATTGAAATATTTTTATTGAGAAAAAAGTTTTTATGCTATTTATAAAATGAAATAATTAAAATAGTAAGAAAAGCATGTCTTACCATTGAATTGAACATTTTATTATTATATAGAGATTCTCTTTTACTTTGATAATGATTTTTATCTTAAAGTCTATTTTGTCTGGTATCTGCTATATAGGTATATAAGCTTTCTTTTGGTTAGTATTTGTCTAATATATACTTTTTCTTTTTTTCACTTTTATTTTATTTATTTTATTTTATTTTTGTGTTTTGAGACAGAGTCTTGCCCTGTTGCCCAGGCTCGTGCAGTGGCACGATCTCAGCTCACTGCAATCTCTGCCTCCAGGGTTCAAGAAAGTCTCCTGCCTCAGTCTCCCAAGTAGCTAGAATTACAGGTGTGCACCACCACGCCCAGCTGATTTTTGTATTTTTTGTAGAAATGGGGTTTCACCATGATGGCCAGGCTGGTCTGGAACTCCTAACCTCAGGTGATCCCCTTACCACAGCCTCCCAAAGTGCTGAGATTACAGGTATGAGCCACTGTGCCCGGCCTTCTTTTCACTTTTAATTTATATCTTTATGTTTTTAGGTATATCATTGTAAATAATATATAGCCACATTTAAAAGTAATTTATTCTTTGTGTTTTAATTAAGACTTTAGTTCATTTATATTTATTGTGGCTACTGATATTTTTGGATTTAGTTCTACCATCTTATTTTTTGCCTTCTGTTTATTCTGTTTTTCTCTTCTTTTTCCTTAATTTCTGGCCTGTGTTTTATTTTTCTTCTCATTCCAACTTTACTTGTCTTCTTAGAAGTCATACACTTTATGTCTCCTCATTTAGTGATCAATTTTAATACTTGAGTATAAAGTCTAAAGTTTATTATTCCATTAATTTTTCTGTTGTATAATCCCATAACCTTACTCTAGTCATCCTTATCCAACTTACGTATTACTGGTGTCCACTCTTTCATTCTAATTTGTTTTCTTCCTCCACTAATTAGACATTGTTAATACTTTTTTATATAGTCAGTATTTCTTTACTCCTATAATTACTAATATCTGTACTCTCCATTCCTTTCTGCATCTCTGGGATTCTGTCTGAGATCAATTTCTCTTCTGCCTAAAGGATTTCCTTTGGCAGTTAACTTTCTTGTTATTGTTTGAAATATCTTTAAGTACCTCATTTTTGAAAGATATTTTCACTAAGTAAAAATTTTAGGTTGGCAGTTATTTTCTTTTGGCACACTAAAGGCATTATTTCACTGTCTTCTAGACCTCCTCACTCCATCTTCCAACATCTCTTAACCTCACTTTTGAATATTTTCGTTTATATCTATATCTATGTCTATATCTATATGTATTTAGCATTCTATTGTAATTCTGTTGTCTCTTTGGCTATATCTTTAGTATCATTTTTAGTGGTAGCTCTAAGGATTACAATATAATATATATACATAACAACTTACACTATAGAGTTAACATTTTAACACTTTAAGTAAATGTGTCCTATAACCACATAGATTCCATTACCCTATCCCCTGTGTTAGAGTTGTCATATATTACATGTACATACATTGGAAAAAACCTAGACTATGTTCTGCATTTTTTCTTGCAATACTCATACATATTTAATTTAATTTATTTATTTACTTTTTAAAAATAGAGATGGGGTGTTGTCATGTTGCCCAGGCTGGTCTGAAACTCCTGGCCTCAAGTGATCCTCCCACCTTAGCCTCCCAAACTGCTGGGAATTACAGATGTGCACCACTGCATCTCACCTCGTACTTATTTTAAAGATGAAAAATAGTCTGTTATATCTATCCAAACCATTTCTGTTGCTCTTCCTTCATTCCTAAAGTTCCATGTTTCCTTCTGGTATCATTTCTCTTCAGCCTAAAATAAAACCCTCTAGTACTTTTTTTAGAGTAAGTCTTATGGTAATGAGTTCTCTTAGTTTTTCTTCATCTGATGTTTTTATTTCACCTTCATTTCTGAAGGGAATTTTCTGAGCTGACAGGTCCTTTCTTTCATCACTTTACAAATGTTGTTTCACAATCTTTTCTGGTCTGCGTGATTGCTGATGATAGTCATTTCAAACACTTTTCTTATATGTATTGTGTCATTATTTTATGTCTTCCTTCAAGTTTAAAATTTTTTTGTCTTCAACAGTTTGATGATGATGCATTTGGACATTGTTTTCTTAGGGATTATCCTATTTGGGGTTTGTTGAGATTCTTGTGTGTGTTCATTTATGTTTTTAATCATATTTGGGATATTTTCAGATATTGTTTCACTTGTTTTTTAAAACCAATTTCTCCTCTCTTTTTGGGACTCCAGTGTATAAATTTTAGACCTTTTGATAGTATTCCAGAGGTTCCTTAGGTTTGTTCATTATTTTAAAGTAGTCATTTCTCTGTATTCTTCAGATTGTGTACTTCCTGTTGATATGTCTTCAGATTCCCTATTTTCTCTGTCATTCTCTTGAGTTTCTTCTCCATTTTTTTGCAGAGGTTATCTAGTAAGGTTTTAATTTCAGGTGTTGTACTTTGCAATTCTAAAGTTTCATTTTTTAAAGATAGCTTTTTTTTTTTTTTTTTTTTTTTCTGCTGAGAGCTCTCATCTTTCCATTCGAGACCATTCACCTTTGCTTCATAGCCAATGATTGTAATAGCTCCTTTAAAGTCTTTGGCTGGGCATGGTGGCTCACACCTGTAGTCCCAGCACTTTGGGTGGCTGGATCACCTGAGGTCAGGAGTTGGAGATCAGCTTGGCTAATGTGGCGAAACCCCATCTCTACTAAAAATACAAAAATTAACCATGTGTGGTGGCGCAGCCTGTAATCCCAGCTACTCGGGAGGCTGAGGCATGAGAATCTCTTGAACGCAGGTGGCAGAGGTTGCAGTGAGCTGAAATCACGCCACTGCACTCCAGCCTGGGCAACAGAGTGAAAGTGTCTCAAAAAAATTAAAAAAATAAAGTCTTTGTCTGATAATTCCAACTTCTGGGTCATCTTGCGGTTGGCATCTGTTCATTTTCTTTTTCCTCCAGTATTGGGTCTCTGGGGCTTGTTATAATTCTCTGGGGAATTTTTAAATTTTTTTTTTTCCAGCAAAATCAACCTTGTTAGGAACACACTGTAAGTTTTGTCTCACCTAAAGCTCGTGATCATTCTGCAACTCTGTTCATTCATGTTTTTCATGCCAGCACAACATTGTAGTTTTTTATTCACTAGTATTTTACTTGTTTTAATCATAGAAAGCCTTTTAGTAAGTGGCATTGTTCTAGTTTCTTCCAGTGGACTATCTCTTTGCTTGATATAATTGAATATTAAGTTAAATTTCCTTTACTGTTGCTTATTTGTAAGATTTGGTAATGCCTCATATAGTATTCTGCCAAGTTACAATGATGTTTTGAAAAGATTTGCTATTGTGGAATACCAAATTGCGAAATTTACTATGAAATAAATCCTCTTAGATTATCTCAGAGGCCTTGGCTGGAGGAATATACTAATAACATACATTGTATGTGTGTGTATGGTACACTATACATAACATAAAATTTACCATTTTAACCATTTTTAAGCATAAAATTCAGTGGCACTAAGTATAATACCAGTGTTATACAACCATCAACATTATGCATTTCCAGAACGTTTTCATCATTATAAACAGAAGCTCTATGCTCATTAAACAGTAACTCTTCAGCCTCTGGTGACCTCCATTGTACTTTGAGCCTCTATGAATTCTCCTATTCTAAGTACCTCATGTAAGTGGAATCCTTGTCCTTTTGTGCCTGACTTACTTCACTCAGCATTACATCTTCAACGTTCATCCATGTTGTAGTATGTATCAGAATGTCCTTCCTTTGAGCCCCTGCTTTCACTTGTTCTGGATCTATACAGTGACATATCTCTTGACCTATCATTTGTATTCATGCCTTGAGGTCTGTTATCCATCAGTGGGGTGTGTTCTTTGACTTCCAATGATGGAAGTGAGTCTAATTCCTTCTGTGACAATTTGCTTTCTGGCTTAAGATGTGGTCTGTGTGTTTAGCATACAACTCTAGATGTCCCACTGTCTTCCAGGTACTATGGTGTTCTGTTCCTGAGAATAAAGGGATGAAAGATACCCTCCATGCCTTTTAGCTGCTCAAAGTCTGGGAGATGCAGTAACAGACACTGAGCCAAAAGTAGGTTGGATTTCTCCCCCGATTTATACATTTTAACATCAAGTGTATTAGAGAAATAAAGTGAAAATATATATTTTTTAAAAATTATGCAATAATTATTCAAAAGGAACAAGAGTATGTGAAACCCACATTATCCTGGAGTGTCCAGGTCATATGAAATAACAAACTGAGAATAGTATTAGGATGGGAACCAGCAAGGTGCTGTGGTCAAGAGTACCAATAAGGAGTTGGGGAAGTGTGTGGAAAGCAACATTTGTTTATCTAGGAAGGCCTGGGTGAGGAAGAGGCATTTGAGGGGAACTTTGCTGATGAGGAAGAAGTCATCTTGGGAACACTTGGGGCAGAGCATCTGACAGAGGGTCTGCTGTGTCCACGTGCTTTAAGTGCGCACCTTTAGCTTTGCAGCATCAGGTCTCAGCCACACTTACTCTGGGAAGTCCATTTGGAACACTGTTCTGTCATCCACATCCCAGATTTAGACGATCTGCATGTGTTACTTGTTCCTATGGTTTCTTGTGCCTTCCTTTCATATCATTCATCTCACTTATGATAATTATTTCTATACATGTTTCTTGAATGTTCTTCCCTTTACTATAGGAGTGTTCAATCTTTTGGCTTCTCTGGGCCACATTGGAAGAAGAAATATCTTGGGCCACACATAAAATACACTAACACTAACAATAGCTGATGAGCTAAAAAACTTGCAATAAAATCTCGTAATGTTTTAAGAAAGGTTACGAATAAGTGTTGGGCTGCATTAAAAGCCATCCTGGGCTGCTTGTAGCCCATGGGCCATGGGTTGGACAGGCTTGCTTTAGTAGGTATGTTCTGTGAAGGTGGTGGGATTGCATCTGTATTAGTCACCACTTTATCCCCAGCACAGTAACTGTTACTTAGTAAGCACTTAATACATATTTGTCAAAACATGAAAGAATGCCATTTGAATATCATCTATTGGAGCCTTTAGTTTTTGAAAGCAGCAGGGCTCAGACCTGGTATGACCCATCTCATGTTGTAAAGTCAGCTTTTCCTTGGCGAGAGAACACTGGCCCAGTCACCAGGGTGAAGGTGGGTTCACAGTAACTGAGTTATTTGGGAAGGGCAGGCCAGGGCTGGCTGACTGGATGAGATAAGAAGGTAACACTGTCTTTTGTGTCTTTTTTTGAAAAGAGTAGTTGTTCACTTGACTTAGGAGCCAGTGTGTGGCATAAGCTCAGGAAGCAAAACATGATAACCCTGGAAGGTGAGAACCTAATATAATAGGATAATAGGGCACACAATATTTTTTTTCTAACCTGCTGCAAGAGACCTGATCAGAATGAGTATGTGTGAGGCCTGCTGGGGTCCCAGAGGTGCAGGTTTGAAATACTTGTTTAATATGACCTTAAATTTCTTTTCATGTCTTGGTTCTTTTGAGGCCAAACTTAGATTAAGAAGTAACAATGATTCTGATATTCCCTGCCCCTCGAATATTGGACTCTGTATCATTGGCCTCTGTGGGAAAACAAAGGTAAACTGTTGAGTAGAGAGTCATGCCCAGGGATATCTAGCTTTAAGAGAAACTTATGAAAAAATAAGAATTTAGAATGGATGAAACTTTCAAAATTATCTGGCAAAAAATCCTCTTATAGATGAGGTAACAATGGCCCACGAAGGGGCACAAAAGGATATCCCACTGAAAGACTGTATTCGAAATTGATGTTTATGCAGAAGAGGGTCACCCAGGGATAGGGTGGGTTTGGAAATCATGCAAACCTAAGGAACAGATGAATTTTTTCATTAAAAGTATTGTTTATCCAGTATGTACTATGGGCTAGGTTGTGTTTTAAGTGCTGTAGATACAACAGATAACTAGATATAAATCCTTATTCTCATGGAGGTTATAATTCTAGTAAGGAACAGACTCTAAACAGGTAAATTTATAACTGACTATGACGATGGACTGCGATTAAAATAAAACAGAATAATGGAAAAATGATTGGAGTATAATGCAGTTGAGCTCTTGGGTCTTTTATATGTAGGATTAGTGATGGCCTGTCTGAGGTGATGACTTCTGAGCTGAAACCTAAACAATGAGCAAGGCTAGCATGACCAGGAAGGAGGGAGTTAGAAACAAGGGGGACTGTGATGTGGGGTCAGGGTTAGGTTGGAGAAGTAGGCAGGGTTGGATTACACAGAGCTTTGTAGGCCTCAAAGAAGTTTGGTTTTCATCTTAAACACATTAGAAGCACATTTGAAAACACATTTTCATCTTAAACACTTAGAAGCCATTGGATCTAATTAACATTTGAAGGAGACCCTCTGGTTCTGTTTGGGGTTTTGTGATAGTCCAGGTGAGAAATGATGGGTCTGAGGAACAAGGTGGTAGGAGGAGAGAAGCTAAGAAGTGATCTGATATTTGGAAGTACCTCTGAAAGCATAGGGAGAAAAGAAAAGACAGGAATCCAGTATGACTCCTGGGTTTTGGGGAGATGGCGATGCCCTTAATTTGAGATTGGAGTGCCTGGGAAAGGTTGAATAAATTACTGAACCTAAAGACTAAGAGATAAATGAGTTATGATTATTCTACAAAAGTCTGAAAGATGATGGAGAAAGAATTTGATCTATTCCATGTGATCTCTGGGAACCTAGAAAGGGACAGCAGAGGCAAGGTCTCCAGGAGACAGATTTCAGTTTAGCTAAAGATTAGGAACTCTGTTAGAATGATCTGAACGTGACAGGGACTGCCTACCGGGAAGTGATATCTGTCACCCAAATTGTTCAAGCTGAGACTGTGGGACCATCTATTCACAGAGTGACTTCATAATTTATTGTCCAAATCAAGACACTTTTGAGAGTGAAATGGGATGCTCTTAATTATGCTTGGATAATAGTGACTTAGGACTTTTCTCAATCACTTTTGCCAGCTGGAGATACCTGGCTGGCAATGCCCTTGCCCCACCTTGGTCTGTGACTTCAAGGCTAGCTTGGCCTCACCACCATTTTTGTCATGTGGGGTGGCTGCTCTCTGCTGGTGAAGGGCAGAGGGCATGGTGTTACAGCCTTTTCTGCACCATGTTCAGGGGGTCCCAAGCTCTTGTCCCACATCCAAGAAGAATGAGGATATGCTGACAATCAAAGACTGAGGAGGCCGGAGAAAAATTTTGTTGAGCGACGCAACAACTCTCAGTGGAGAGAGGACATGGGGGTGGTCCCTACCCTCGAAGTTGGGTGGTTTCTCTCTCAGTGTGCCTGAGTCCAGGGCTTTTATGGGCTCGGAATAGGGGAATGCATGCTGATTCGTTTGTGTGTATGCAAAGAAAGGCTAAAGCAAAGAAACCACTCAAAGGTGGGCATGGCAGTGTAGAAAACCAGTTAGTAAAGGGTAGGTATATGTAAAATTAGTGAAGGGTAGGGATCAATCAGAGGAAAGTGTGCCAAATGGGAAGGCAGGTTCTCAATCTGGTCTGTGGCTTTGACTTAAAGCTTGGCTTTCAGGCTTTAAACTGTCTTCCACTTTTAGGTGGGGTTTCACCTCGGACCTGCCTCTATCTGCCTAGGCATTTGTCTGCTTCCTGCCACCATCAACAGGTATAAATTTGGACTGCCCTTGTCAAATAGGGAACAGTATTCATCCTACCTTATTTCTGTTCATCCTAGAGACACTATAGAGGGAATGCTTTTAGGTACCTGTTAAAATCAAGTAACCTTTTGGCATCCCTCCAGATCTAAGGTTCTGAAGATCTTTGGTACATTTTATTAAAAAAAAAATATTGATGCCCAAATTTTCTGGATTAGTTCAAATCCACCTGTAATACAGGTGGCCTCCTGTGTGGAACACCCTTCCCACTCCTGCCCTGCCTTACTTGCTCCTCCTTCTCACCTCCTGCAGGAAGCACCTGCAGGGCATCACCCCCCTGACTTTGGGTGCCCCACCTTTGGCTACCATAGCTCATTGAGCTTCTCTTGGCCACAGTACTTAGAACAGGCTTGAAATCATCTGCTTGTTTGTCTCTCTTCCCTTCTCAATTATGTATTTTGGTTGTGTATCCCCGGGAGCTAGCACAGGAGTGGCATAGAGAAGATGCTCACCAAGTATTTGCAGAATGAGTAGATAGCATCATGAACCTATTCTATAGATTTGTAGTCATGTGCCAGTACCTACATAATACCTAACTGCATGTTGAGTGCTTTTTATGGTATATCCTCATAGCAAGCCTGTATGATAAATTTTCATAGATTACTAATTTTACTGATTGAGGAAACTGAGGCTCAGAGAGGAAAGTAATTTGTCCAACCAACATTACATGGCTAGTGATGTAATAGGAGAGCCAAAATTGGCACCCAGAATTAGCCACTTGGCTCAAGTGCCTACTATCTGTCCTGTTACTCAAGACTTACCATACACTTTATAAGATTCTTAGAAGTCCTGCAGTTAAAAATTAGTTTAACTTTGAGTAACCCAGTGCTTTCGTAACTAGTGTGACTCCTTTGATGGTGGAAACCTTTTATTCTCCGTACCTTCTACCATCTTATGGAAAACTGTCAGGAAAGAGCTGTTGGGAAATGCTTGAATAGTGGAAAAAGTTCTGAATTGTAAACATGCAGCCGTGGGTTACTTTCCTGGCTCTGCCACTATCTTCCACTTTTCAAGGGCCTATTTTCCCATTTATACAATGAGGGAATTTCAGTAGATATCTTCTCAGATTCTTCCCAACTTTAAAGTCTTTGCGACTTTTAAAATCCTTTAAAAGTATGCAAATGTTTCCTGCATAGTTTGCCTCCACCAGGAGGAGAATCAGCAGTCACCATCTTGCCACTGGTGCGGTGTCCTGCTGCAGGGTGAAATGAGATGTGCCAGGCTGGCAGCCTAAGGAAATTAGCTCTGCCGAATGTTCAGAATTTGTTCTGTGCTCTTGTGGCCATAGGCTAAGATTGGCTTATATAGTACCAGCTTCTTGTTTGAAGGGCCAGCAACAGAGCCATGATGTTATATAGTCATCTGCAGGTGTGTGTCTCTTACTATTAATGTTAGTAGGAAGTAGATCATCTCAGGCTGTGAGCCTGTGCTGCCTTTGCAACTAGAGCCCCTGTCCCTTGAGGATGCTCTTTTTCCTGTCTTTTACAAATAATAGATGAGATTATTTATATTGTTGTTTACCTCCAAGACAAAGTGTGTGGGAGAATTTCCTGTTCTTAGAATGCCTTTTCTATGTTCTGTCTTCTCTTTGACCCCTCTTCTCAGAAGCTTGAGAGCTTATAAGGCATGAAAAAATAACATAGGAGCAATCAGATGGCATTCCAACTTTCTGTAATTTCCCTGTTTTAGACACTGGAAAAGATCTATAAGTAAGCTACTAGCAATGTAAGGAACCTAATGGAGCCTTCTTTTAGAGTTGAAATAAATACCTTCATCTTGGGTGTACACTCAGACGTCTTTCCAGAAGGAAACTAACCATACCATCTAATAATATTGAGGATTTTTGTAAATGATTTTTAGCAAGGGCTGTGAAGACACGCTGTTAGGTTGCAGTGATGCTACTTGTGGAAATTTAGCAGAAGCAAAAAATGTACATGAAGGTGTTTGAACATCTTCATTGTAGTGTTATCTATAACAGCAAAAAAAAGCACCAGCAGACAAACTTGAACATAACCTGAATGGTTCAATGTTAGGAGACCGGAAATTATAGTGTATTGACAAGACAAAAATATTGGCAGCCACTAAAAGTGAACATTATGAAGTTCAGATAAAACATAGAAAAATATTTAATAAAATCAGTGAAAACATTTAATATAAAATTAGGAAAAACTGTAAAAATGTGTATGCTTACTGATGAAACTGGAAGGTGAATATAAAAATGAAATTTGTAGTAGAATGATGAATATAAGTAATTTTTAATGAACACTTATTTGATATTGCTTACTTTTGTTTTTTCAATATAAAATTAAGTCTCAGCTCCATTAAAAGAAGAAACTAAATGAAACTAAAATGAAAATACGAATAAAAAAATATGTTCACTGTAGGCGTTTCAGACATTAAAAATGGAACAGGACCTAGAGAGGTGGCTCATGCCTGTAATCCCAGCACTTTGGGGGGCTGAGGTGGGAGGATTGCTTGAGGCCAGAAGTTCAAGACCAGCCTAGGCAACATAGCAAGACTCCATCTCTACAAAAAATGAAAAAATTAGCCAAGTGTGGTGGCATTTGCCTATAGTCTTAGCTACTTGTGAGGCTGAGGTGGGAGGATTGCTTGAGCTCAGGAGTTCAAGATTACAGTGAGCTGTGATAGTGCCACTGCACTCCAACCTGGGTGACAGAGCAAGACCCTCTCTCCAGAAAAAAAAAAAAAAAGGCACAAGAAGAACATTAGATATACCCATAATCTCACCACCCAGAAATAATCATTATAAACATTTAAATATATGTTCTGCTAATATTTTCTTGGGATTTGTGGGTATGTGTGTGGGTGTCTCTATATATTGATATATTTTTAATTGAGCTTGTACAAACATTTTTGTAAATGGCATTTTTCACTTTCAGTAAAGAGTAGACATTCAAATTTTAGTTTTTCAGCGTATAATTTTTAATGACTACGATGTATTCTTTCAAATGGTATAAAATAAATGATTCTGAATATTGTCACATTGCTTTCAAGGTAGGTTATACCAATTTACAGTTACTTATTTGACAAAAATGAGTAAAACTTATTTTTAAGTAATAAAAAGTGTTTTTCTTTTATTTTTGTTAATTTTTTTTACAAGCCCCAAATCAGTTCCCCCTGCCCCCTGATAATCATGCAGGTCTTAACTGAAAATGAGTAAACTAGGTCAATTTTAAGGCTTCTTTAAGTCCATAGATTCCTTGGGCCATTTTTTGCACATTCTCAATAGTGCCTAGAAATTCTGCCTAGAATTTCCACTCCTCTCTTCAGGACATGAAATGTTTTGAGTATGCTGATTACTGATTGTGTGCCTTGGGAATGCAGTGTATTATAGCATGAGGAATTTCACTAAGAACTGAACCAAAAAGTATTGCAAAAGTTCAAGTCTGCCTGAAGTTTCATAAATATTTTTACCCTATTTGAAAAAGCAGGCATTTTTCTCTCCCATGCAGTCTATTAAGTCGTCAAGGAACCTGATTTAGGATTTAACTTGAAGTAAGCTGTCAGACTTGACTACCTATTTTCATGATGAATTTGTTTTTAGCCTTTATTCAAGCCTCATTCTTAGCTTTCCACACTTGTATTGGGTACTGAAGAAATATTTTTACTGTGTGCTCTTTACTCCATTTAATTCCTTCAGTTGCTAAATCCTCTTCTGGTTTTATTTATACTTCATGAATTTGAGCAGATCTGTAATTTCTCATTGTTCACTGATGCCAGCTGAAAAATTCTCCTGGGTTGTTTTTATAGGGGTAGCTGTCATGTTTATACTACATTTCAAGAGACGTCCATCTTTTAAATTTGCTTGTCTAAATGCATTTAA
Source organism: Papio anubis (assembly GCF_008728515.1). Lineage (NCBI taxonomy): Eukaryota > Metazoa > Chordata > Mammalia > Primates > Cercopithecidae > Papio > Papio anubis. The sequence continues at coordinate 60,482,563 of NC_044977.1, forward strand.
TTTTTAAGAGAGCAGTTGTAAAGTTGTGAACTTGACATCTTTACACTTGAGTATGCATAATTATACAGAGCTTTCTTTTTTCCGTGCTGATTTTATCCTGGGCTGTGTGTGTATAAGAAGCGTAATTTGCCACCTCTGGCAAGAATAAAGACACCTTTGCTGTCTTGTTTCCTTTTCTTTAAGCTGCTACTACAAGTCTGGTTATGTCCCCAGGGAGAGGTGGGAAATACGTCTTTGCTCTCTGAAGCCCATTTTTCAAGGGGACTTCAAAACTCACATGGGTCCTATTTACATTGTAATTGGTCACTGGCTGGCTCATACAGCTGTTTCAAGTTAAACCCTAGACAGTTGCTATGGAGATGGTTGACTAGAAATAGGTCATGTTAAAGTACTTTTTCCTCTGGATATAAGGGGGTGCTGTAACTCTGGAAATCGTCTCAGTTGAGCAGAGAATGCGTAGGTGGAAAACCACATCCAAAAAAATGCCTCTTTTTAGGTTGAGGTTTATCATAGATGCCAGTCCATTCATGTTGCTGCTTCTGCTCTGTAAACAACACACCTGAACACTATTCCTGTTAAAAGGAATTAGAGATGTCACAATCTGCAGTATAGCCTTGATAAAATGCCTAATATATGACTCCTAAAAGTTGTTTATTTTGTTAAGTTCCGAAACCTAGTAGAATAGCACTTATTTTCAAGACAGAGTCAGGATTTCAAGAACAAGTTATTTGAAATGTTTAGAAACAGTGACACTTGGAAAAGGAAAGCATCTAGTGAGTTTGGATGGGATTTGCCCTAAATTTGGCCAGAAAATATTTGACATTCCAAGGGAAACTTGGGCAGGATGAATAAGGCCCTACCTCTGATTTTGTCAGTCCTCAGTTGTCGGGTGACTTTGATTACTTGTCTTTCCTTCTTCATGTGTGAAATGGGAAAATGGTTTCTGACTGTGCATCTGACCATCACAATGGTGACTTATGATCTGTCTTACAGACAAGTGTGTAGTTTTGTTCCCTTACAGGGGCCCAAGCTTTCTGGAGTTTAGAGGTTGAGGAATGTGGATCCCTCCTGTATTCTGTTTACCCCTCACACCCTCCCTGATATGGTTTGACTGTGTCCCCAACCAAATCTCATCTTGAATGAATTGTAGCTCCCATAATCTTCACGGGTCGTGGGAGGGACCTCGTGGGAGGTGATTGAATCATGGGGCTGGGTTTTTCCCACACTGTTCTTGTGAGAGTGAGTAAGTCTCACAAGAGCTGATGGTTTTATAAAAGGGGGTTCCCTTGCGCATGCTCTCTTGCCCTCTTGCCTGCTGCCATGTAAGGCATGCCTTTGCTCCCCCTTCACCTTCCACCATGCCATGATTGTGAGGCCTCCACAGCCATGTAGAATGTGAGACAATTAAGCCTCTTTCCTTTGTAAGTTACCCAGTTTCGGGTATGTCTTTATTAGCAGTGTGAAAATGGACTAATACACTCCCCTTGCCCTACCCTCATAGTGCTGCTTGCTTTAGAGAGTGGGTTAGTTCATGTGTGGATGGTTCTCACATCATGACTGTGATGGAAGATGGTACGTCTTCTTGAGAAGTCTTTGGAAGTGACACATGTTCCAACACTTCCTTCACCTCTTAGCACTTGGTCACTTTTCTCAGCTGATCAGTACTCTGAAAAGGGTGAACTGGTGGGTGGAGGGGGCTCAAGCTGAAGAGATATGGGGGTAGATTTTCACTAATTAGCATATATGTTCTTTGAAAGCGCTAAGAGAATATTGTAACTTGTAATAACGTAAATGAATAGTAGTAATAATGACAGCTAACATTCTGTACCAGGTACTTTTCTAAGCACTTTACATGTATTTTAAAATTTAATCCTTACAACAACCACAGAAAGTAGATAGTAGTATTTTATCCCCACTTTGCAGATGAGTAAACTGAGGCCTGAAGGGGTTAAATAAGCAGCTGGAGATCTTGTAGGTTGTAAAAAGTGGTACCGTTGTTCAAGCTTAGGCAGCTTGGCTTCAGGGTCAGATACTCTTACCACTATGCTACTAAGAACTGTGTATTAATATTTAAGAAGAGTAATCTTTTTTTTTCCTAATTATCATAATGCAGTAGATAATTTGCTCTCCCCAGAGGACATTTAGCAATGTCTGGAGACATTTTTATGTGCCACAGTTGATGTGGGAGCGGGAGGATGCAACTGGCATCTAGTGGGTAGAGGTCAGAGACACTGCTAAACATCCTGCAATACATAAGACAGTCTCCTATAACAAGGTATTTGGCCTTAAAATATCAGCAGTACTGAGGTTGAGAAAACCTGTGATAGTGACGCACACTCACTCTAAAAATGTCGAATAGTACTCTCCTGATCCTTCGCTCGTGTTAAGTTTATGTATAGTCTTTCCAGGCATTTTTCTCCTGATGATACTAACAAAGATTGTTATGCATACATTTTACAGAAACGGAATCAGATGTGTATTCTGTAGGTTACCTTTGTGATAGTATATTATTTTCATATTTCCATATTAGAGTATATTTTGATAACTAGCCATATAGTATTCCTTTTTTCATGGACACCAAGGACAGTTGGGTTCTTTTGTAATTCTCAGTTAGAAATAATATTATGTCTAGATTTACTATACATATATCTTTGCATACTTGCTTCAGGTCTTACTGTTTTGGACCAAAAAACTAGGTTGCAGCCCTTGGTCAAGGATAGTGTTATCGTGGTGGTGTTCTCTTTCTCGTGCTCCGGCTATTGTGTTGACGTGTTTTTTCCATCTTACTGTGCACCTCATTGAGATTGGTGATCATCGTATAGCTCCATGATGTTAAGCGAGTAGTGTGTTTTGGGTGGGTTGCTAGGGTAGCATGAAAGATTTCAGAAAGAATAGATCCTGAGAAAAAAGAAAAGCAGGTGTCTAGAATGAGAGAAAGTGTGAGTGAGTAGGTGTGTGTATAGCAGAGGGTGGGGTAGCGGGTAGAAGGAGATAAAAAAACTATAGTACTAACATGTGTAGGGTGATATCTGGACCCACCAGTTTGAATTTTAGAGACATTTATCAAGGAAAATGAGGTGACTAATTGCACACTTTCTATCCCAGTTATTGCAACTGAGGAATTAATTGTTGTATTAAGCCATTCTTGCATTGCTATAAAGAAATACCTGAGGCTGGGTAGTTTATAAAGAAAGAGGTCTAATTGGCTCACGGTTTTGCAGGCTGTACCGGAAATGTAGCTCTGGTATCAGCTTTTGGGGAGGCCTCAGGAAGCTTTCGATCATGGCAGAAGACAAAGTGGGAGCATGCTTCCCATGGTGAAAGCAGGAGCAAGAGAGTGAGGTGGGGGGAGAGGCCACACACTTTTGACCAGATCTCCTGTGAACACAGTGAAAGCTCACTCATCACCAAGGGGACGGCGCAAGCAATTCACAAATCATACTCGGAGGATTACTGGGACTTGTAGATCCCCTCCAAGAATCAGGTTCAGTGCTAGCCATATAGTGGGTGCTCAATAAATATTTGTAACCAGATTGAATTGAGAGGAAAAGGAGAGTAGAAGAGTATGGGCCAAGAGGCCACTAGGGAGAAGCCCTGGGGACTTCTATACATAAACTGACTTGAGGGAAAGCTCCCCTTTGAAAAAGGGGTAGGCTCCAATCCCATCCAGGTTGCTGTGAATGCCATTAATTCATTCCTTTTTATGGCTGAGTAGTATTCCATTGTGTGTGTGTGTGCACGCGCGTGTGTGTGTATCACAGTTTCTTCATTCACTTGTTGATTGGTGAGCGTTTGGGTTGGTTCCACATTTTTGCAATTGGGAATTATGCTGCTAGAAACGTGTGTGCAAGTATCTTTTTCATGTAATGACTTCCTCTGGGTAGATACCCAGTTGTGGGATTGCTGTATCAAGTGGTAGTTCTACTTTTAGTTCCTTAGGGAATCTCCACGCTATTTCCATTATTCTAAGTGAAGTAACTCAGGAATGGAAAACCAAACAACATATGTTCTCATTTATAAGTGGGAGCTAAGCTATGAGGATGCAAAGGCATAAGAATGACACAGTGGAGTTTGGGGACTCAGGGGAAGTGATAAAAGACCACAAATTGGGTTCAGTGTATACTGCTTGGAAGATGGTTGCACCAAAATCTCACAGATCACCACTAAAGCACTTACTCGTGTAATCAAATACCACCTGTTCCCCAGAAACCTATGGAAATAAAAAGTTTAAAAATAAATAAATAAATAAATAAATAAATAAATAAATAAATAATTTAAAAAAAAAGAAGAAAAATGGGTAGGAAATGGCAGGGGCCTTCTCCTGTTTAAGGCTTGTGTTTGTCTCTGCTAAAGCTGTGCACATGTGTATTCTAGGACCCAGCTGTTCCACTCCACCATGTACTGGCGGCAAAAATGCATACATATATTTGCCAAAAGCCACAAACTCTTTTAAGAATATCCATAGAAGCAGTACTATTCATAATAGCCCCAAACTGGAAACTACCCAAATGCCCATTAGTAGTAGAATGGATAAACATATCATAACTAAAAAAATCACTAGTGATGAAATATTCTCATACCCACAAAAGGATATGAGAAGAAAAGTTATTCTAGTATCTACCACTCAGATTTCACAGAGGTTAACATATTGCTATATTTTATCATTCTTTTAAGCTTTTTTGTTTTTATTTTTTAATTTAAGAACTAGAACCTTCTGGTGGTGGTGTTAGTGTTGGGGACAGGGTAGAGTTGGGAGAATGATCTGAGGATCCTCCTGAAACACAAGTGTGGACTAACCTGAGCTTTCACTGCAGCTCCTCCCTTGACACTGAATGAGTTACCTGTCATGAGCACCTAAACCTGCACAGCCCAGTCAGTGAGAACAGCCCCAGATGAGCTTCTACAGCACCACAAATGAAATAGAAAGAAGCCATGCCTTTTCACTCTCCTGTTCTCTGTAAAATAAAACACCTTTCCGTAGTGTCATTTAAGGACCTAATGCCTTCTTTTGTTGAAATATTTTAAAAATTGGTTTTTCCCATCAAATTGTGATTGAGATATCATGAATGTTCTGATTGTGTTGGTGTGAAAAGAGAATGAACAAGAATGCGGCTTGGTGTTTTCAGTGATTGCTGTAATGGTTAGCAGGAACATGTTCTCCCTTAACTTCTACTCAGACAAACTCAAAAGGATGAAAACAATCAAAGAGTAACATTATTGTGGGGATAACCGTGAGTCACTTTCTTTTGTATTTGTATTTGTATTTGTATTGGAAGAATCATTTGCAGGCCAGGTGCAGTGGCTCACACCTGTAATCCCGGCACTTTGGGAGGCCAAGTTGGGCAGGGATCACTTGAGCCCAGTAGTTCAAGACCAGCCTGGGCAACATAGCAAAACCCCGTCTCTACAAAAAATACAAAAAATTTAGCTGGGCATTGTGGCGCACATCTGTAGTCCCAGGTACTTGGGATGCTGAGGTGGGAGGATCACCTGAGCTGGGGAGGTCAAGGCTGCAGTGAGCCATGACCGTGCCAGTGTTCTCCAACCTAGGCGACAGGGTGAGACCGTCTCAAAAAAAAAAAAAAAAAGAATCATTTGCAACGTCTGTTCTTTAGCTAGTATTAGCAGCAATGATTAGTTTTGTGGCTCTCCTTGTGACTGAGTGTCATGGGGCCATAGTGAGACTGGTTCCCTTTACTGAGTGCTTGCTAAGTCATATTAACCTCAGTTGCTAAGGGCATAGTCATAAGTCCTGTATGCGTATTATATTTCCTCCTTGTAATAACCCAAGATATAGGTTCTGTTACTATCTCTATCTCCACATGAGAAAACAGGCTTGGGGAAAGAGGTTAAATAAGTTGCCTTGGGTCACACTGTGAACAGCAGAGCCATGATTCAAATCTCATTTTGACTGGCTCCAAAGCCTGTGTTCCTAACTAAACCATTCACTAAATGAGGACCACTGACTGTTGTTATTTTAGTTAACAGAACCATAAAGTAGGAGTTAAGGTTCTAGTTGCAGTTTGCTGAGCATTTTCCAATCTTACCTCATTTGACCTCTGTATTCTGAGTTAGGTGAGGCAGGTGGGTGTGCTCCCATTTCACAGACAAGGACTAGGAGGGTCCAGACAAGTAGTGAACTTGCCCAGGGTCACCCAGCCAATGTTGGGTTGGAAGTTTAATCAGGGTCTTTTGAAAACACACTCCATTTTTTCCTCTGTGCTTCAGCTTGATCTCTGACCACCATGGTTGACCTTCAGCCTCACATTTAATTGTAAGGTTAACTCTGTTTCCCCATCTTTTAAATAGGAGCAGCACTACCTGTCTCACTTGTTAGGGATTGTAGAGGATTGACTAGCCATGCACTTTTAAAAAATTCTTACAAAGGCCGGGCACGGTGGCTTACTCCTATAATCCCAGCACTTTGGGAGGCCGAGGTGGGCGGATCATGAGGTCAGGAGATTGAGACCATCCTGGCTGACACGGTGAAACCCTGTCTCTACTAAAAATACAAAAAATTAGCTGGGCGTGGTGGCACATGCCTGTAGTCCCAGCTGCTTGGGAGGCTGAGGCAAGAGAATCAGTTGAACTTGGAAGGCAGAGGTTGCAGTGAGCCAAGATTGTACCCCCTGCACTCCAGCCTGGGTGACAGAGCAAGACGCCGTCTCAAAAAAAAAAATTCTTACAGATAAACACCATTTAAATACGTATTTATTTGTTCACTGTGATGCTTTATGATATTAAGTAATACTTTTTTGTTAAAGATTTATTTACATATAAGTCTTTTTTTTTTTTTTTTGTATTCTGGCAAATGTATTTGTTTGGTAACCCAAATGGAAGTTGAAGACATTGAGATTTTTGCTGCATGCACTAAGTTGATGTTTTTCTAGAGTTGATGTTAGTAGCTAACATCAGCCTGTTCTGGGTTGCTTTGAGGTTGCAGCTGCTCCCTGGTGGTTACCTGTGAAAGGCGCTAACTGGAGACACCCAGAAGGGCCTGACTCTACTATTTGGCACAGGTGAGGCTGGTCCCTCCTTCCCCAGTTGACAAGTTCCATTGCAAAATAGATACCCTTTGCCCTGGCAAAAGAACTCAGTGGGCGTCTTCATCTGTAAAATGGTGAGAATGACAAACTGTAATTGGTAGGAAAATAAGATGGCGGGAAATAATGTATGTAAAGACCCAAACATTGCACCTTGCTCATAAGAAGGCTCTTAATTAGTGGCCTCTTTCCTTCCTCATTTGGCCTGTCAAAGAGTTGCCTCTTCCCAGTTTCCCTGCTCCTTTTGAGAGGCCTATTCCAAACCTCATGACATGTTTAATCTTTACATTCTGTTTCTATTCTCTCTTATTAGTGGGTCATTATGAGGAAGAAGACATCTGTCTTATGGATAATTAATTGTGTCCTGCCAGGTTGCCACTGTAGAAGCCTAGGCCTTGGGTATAGGATTCACATGATCTTTAGTCCCGGATTGGAATTCTTTGAAGCCACCATCTAACTGGAAAACCACAGAGAGCCAAGTCGGTCAGCAAGTCTCTAGGGTGGCAAGGAAATAATTATCTCAAGCAAAAATAGAGTAACACTTTAAACTCTGGAGTTGGAGCAAGGTTTGGGTTAGGACTCAGCATCTCAGCAGCCCAAGAAACCTGCTCTTCTAACCTAATTTTTCAGATGCAATTTTTAAGTCACTATTTTTAACAACATTCCTGGTTATTGCCCTCATTGTCAGGGAGCTGGTAGTATAGGAAGTTCAGCTTTAGGGATATAGCCCCTTGACAAAAGTCAAACGTCTTTCAAAGCCTGAGTTGGAAACCTCTGTGCTGAAATTAGGCTTCAAGGTGGAAAGTTATAGGATTCCTGGGCTTCTCAGGTGGACTTCACTTCTTAGCTCCCAGTTAATATCTGCTTTCCTGAATTTAGTAACAGAGTAAAAAGCTAAGGGAGGAAGGAAAACCCAAAGGGAAATGTGTGTTATTCATGCAGTCAACACCAATGGGTCTTCTGAGAAGAGTACATCTCTTGTCTGTGCTGGGAAACAGTGACTGGCATGTGATAGGTACTCAGTAGATGTTTGTTGAAAGAATAAATGAAAGTCCTGGTGTAATTACTGTGGGGAATTGAAAGATGTATAAGGAATGAACTAGGAATGTGTAGCCTACTTTAAAAAAAGTGAGCCAGGAATTCAACCAAAGCCATCTAGTGCTGGG